>NC_091283.1:373526573-373641573 GCF_032444005.1 Ranitomeya imitator
GAATATTATTTTTTTCTTGTGGTGGGGTGACCAAATAGATTTTGGTCACTGACCCTGGTTCACAAATTGGCCTGTGCTTCTATATAATAAATAAACTGGAGTTGGCTGTGCCAAACACTGTTCATGTTAGTCGTCACATTCAGTCCTGCACAGGAGTGGACTGGGAGCATCATCTGTTACTCGGTCAGCCTGTCTTAGCCTGTTTGGTAATTAATCATCTATTTTATTAAGAAGAACCATGAAATGCTTTATATCAGCTTTTTTTTTGCCCATTCCTGCACAGGGGCCCAACATGGTTGATTATCAATCATCAATTTTCTTGCTTTACATAACCAGTAGAAAACTACTTAGTATGCTCTCTTGTTTGTCCCTTTTTTCATAGAAATTTCAAATTAACACTGATTTTTTGGGCACAGGATTACAAGCACAGCCATATCTGCTTGTGAGGCTTCACTAATCACATTGGGTACAAAGTTCTTGTGATCAGAGGCATCAAGGATGGCGGTAGTGTAGTGCACAGCAAACTTTTACTAATCTCATATCTCCTGGTTAGTGTTTAGCCCATGAGAGGTACCAAAGTTTCTCTTCAGCCCAAACCTTTCATATTTTTCAAGTCTTTACTCTGCCACACCAATTGTACATCTGTGCATCATCAGTTCATTTTCCAGATTCTACTTGTCCAATCATCCCAATCCCCTAAAATATATATATTTTTTTATTTTATTTAACCAATTTCTGACATCAAGCGTAATAGTATGCTGATGTCGGACCTCCCTTGTTTGGTGCGGGCTCCAGCGCTGAGCCAGCACTTTTCTGCGCACATGACAGCAGATCTAGACAGCTGACATGTGTCCGCAACAGCTGCGTGTGGAATCGTTATCCACCAGCGGTTGTTAACTAGTTACATGCTGCTGTCAATTTCTGACAGCGACATTTAAATCGCGCTTACAGGAATCGTGTTGCTAATCCCGCCCATCGCGGGTCACCGATCGATAGGTCTGCATGACAACCAGAGGTTTGAAATAGACCTCTATGTTTGTCATTGCCAGATTGCTATGAGAGCCGCACCATGGTTGGCGCTCATAGCAAGTGAGCATTTCGGCTACACACAGTCGATCTGATCATTGCCTGTAGAGGCGATCAAAGCACTGCAGCTTCTAGTCACCCATGGAGTCTATTGAATCATGCAAAAAGTTTAAAAAAAAGGGAATTAAAAATATTTAAAAAATTTAAAACAAATATATAAAAGTGCAAATCACCCTCCTTTCGCCCCATTCAAAATAAAACAAAAAAAACCCACATCAGATATACACGTTTGGTATCATCATCATGTTTAGAATTGCCCGATCTATTAATATAAAAAAATAATTAAGCCAATTGCTAAATGGCTTAATGAAAAAAAAAATTCAAAACATCAGAATTACGTTTTTTGGTCACCGGCGCCGCTACATTGCAATAAAACGCAATAACGGGCGATCAAAAAATTGTATCTACACCAAAATGTTATGAATAAAAATGTCAGCTCGGAGGCAAAAAATAAGCTCTCACCTAGCCCCAGATCAAATGGTGAAATGGAGACGCTACAGATATTGTGGTATGGCGACTGGTCTTGTGATTAATGGGCGGTATGTATCGCAGAGGTAGGTGGCCCAATAATGGAAGCCTGGGCGTGTTTTGCTCAGCAGATCTACTGCTGAGGGATTTGTTTTACATTGGGAAGGCTTCCAGGTGACTTGGAGAGATGGGTGGGTCCAGTCTCCTACAAACCCACCCAAAGGGGTGTGTCTGAACACCTAAGATGGTTGTGTGTTTGAGTACCTGCGGTGATGTCATGATCACCTGACTAGCCATGTTATAGACACCTGGGAATGGTTAGGGCTTTGTAATGGAGGTGTATTTGACATATGGGAGCAAGTGCTAGCTAGTCTGAGCCAGAGCAAGGAGGCCTGTGAGATACCTCCGGAGTGGACGGTTTAATAACCGTGAGTGATACTGACCAGGTTCAGAAAGTGAGAGACGTTTGTTGGATACCTTTGAGGATAAGAGGCATCCGGGAACCTGTGTAATAGATGCAAACAGGTAACGGGCTGTAATCTGTGTTATGCTGACCGGGGTCAGTGAGGGACTGTGGTTCCACTTTTGAGCCAAATGTGTACAAACAGTGGTTCAGCTGTTGCATACTACCAAGTTCCTGAGCTTGTAGTTTATGCTGATGTGTAAATAAACCAAATAGACTTTTTTTTGTAAGAAAATCGTGCCTATGTGCGTTTATCTCATTGCCAAGCGAGTGTCTTCCAAGACTCGTAGTAAGCGCTATCTTACAATCTGTTAAAATCAATGGTGTTCAAAAATGCAACTTGTCCATCAAAAAACAAGCCCTCACATGGCCAATTTGACTAAAAATAAAAAAGTTAAGGCTCTGGGAAGAAGGGGAGCAAAAAATAAAAATACCTCTGGTCGTGAAGGAGTTCATGGCTTTTGGCTTGGTCTTGGGGCCATGGCGGTTTACTGGATGAATTCTCTGTATAAAGTGGATGGGTCCACCAGTGCGTTCTCCTCTGATATCTACAATCTCGCTGATTATATCAAGATATCGGGTTGCTGGTCTTCCTCTTCGCCTTGTTCCTTCTAGTCTTCTGATCATGATGTCATTCTCCAGTGATTGCTTTCTTCGTATGATGTGCCTAAAGTAGGTAAGTCGTAGATTGGTGATCCTTGCTTCGAGTGACATCTGGCTTCATTTGTTCCAAAATTCATTTCTTTGTTCTTGTCATCAATGATATTGATAACATCCTTCTCCAGCACATTTCGAAGGCGTTAAATCTTCTTCTTTCTTGTTTCTTTATAGTCCATGATTCACTTCGTAGATTATCACAGAAAAGACCAAACTATGTACGAGCGATTTCCTTGTTGCCTGTTAAATGTTCATCAATTTGCAAAGAGAAATTTATTTTTAATTTATTGTATTTTATTTATATCCCAATTCCCCCTTCCCACTTACAAAATATTGATAAATATTCACATAAATATTAGTAAAATGCAAAAAAACACATGCCAAAAAAGGACAGTGACAGCTAAAAGCAGTGGGTGGCGATGGCAAAATGCACAGATGGGACAGTAGTAAATCAGCGCTCTGTGACACGCACAATTTCTCACACTGACTAAACTAGATTTACCGTAATAGTGATGTCTGTGGTGTTTAAATGCCATGACTAGTCTAGTAATATTCTCTTGGTATTTTTTTATATTTTTTAATTACTCAAAAAACTTTGGTAGATTTGCAGAGATAATTGCTAGTACAACGCCAAACAAAGTGAAGAAAAGGAAGGCAATATTGTGTGGTGACGGAAATGTGTACAAGGTATGGCTCTCAGAATATGGAAACTCAATGACTTTATTTTTTTAAAGTGTATTTATTGCACAAAAGTACTTTTGTATTTAAAACAATATAAGTTGTACTTCCGTGAGGCATAGCTATAAGATGTCAGCATTTTAATCGAGCTGCCCGAAGGCAGATTAAAATCCACTGCCATCATCAGGTCCAGCTCTCAGTGGATTCCGGAGGTACCAGACGCAGGCAGTGCTAAGAAGCACGCGACTTCAGACGGAGGTGGCAGTGGGGGGCCGCATCAGAACACACCATACAATCCCCCCGGGCTACAAGGTATAGGGGAGAAGAGGACGCCGGACACCTGCTAGCAGAGAAGTATAGAGCGGTGGCGGTGGTGATCGGAATAAAGGAGCACGTACCCAAGTGACAGAGGCAGGAGGCGGTGAGTGCAAGGTGGCGGGTCGGTGTGGCTGATGGCGCGGCCTCTAGGATCTGGAGAGTGGCGGGGCTGGACCACGCAGGCTGTGCTCATCTATGTAAGCCCACAGCCTGGAGGAGCCGGGGCACTGAGGAAAAGATAGAGGTGCTATACAATCTATAGATAGAGGTGCTATTACTTAGTGCCTTCTTTTTCACACTACACAAGTGCACATGAACTCAATCCGGATGATGCTGCCCCCTGCTGAATTTGAGTGCTGCCCTACAGCCATCTGTGCTGTGCAATTATTCTGTCTGATTCAGTGACTTGGCTCTTATACAGGGGGTCAGCGCTCAGATCAAATATTGAAGGACATTGACCCCTGCTGGTCTTAAGTGCTGTCTTATATTACTAGTGTGTATAATTATCTCTGCATTAATAACTGGAAGCACACACTTATGGAATAATTCCCATTCCTTTTGGCAGTAATACAGCTAGTGTTTCCCAGGTCAGTTTCTTTACTGCAGAACACGTGATTTTTTTCAATGTGAGAATACTCAATAGTGACCTCACTGACATATCTACACAAGTGCATCAGGTCTCTCATATAATATGGAAACGTACGTGGCCAAATCTTGAAAAACAAATCAGTCCTTGACTCGGCAACAAATACAACTCTCCACCTAAGATAACTACTGATATGGAGCAGGAGGATACACAATCTGTCGCTCAGGCCATTATTGATATACTAATGCCAAAAATAGACTCCTGACTGGTGGCATTTCAGGCAACTCTGGATGCTATTGCCTCTCAAGTTAACATACAAGGGGCAAGCCTAAAAGCCGCAGAACAGAGGGTATCAAATTTGGAGAACATGGTTGCGGATCTCTCAGGGAAGTTAGAATAGAGAGACAAAAACGTCACATATCTTCCTGACAAAGTTGAAGATTTAAGAGAACAGGTGTCGCCTGAAATTGGTGGGACTCCCTGAATTTATCAAATTGGCCCATTTAATGGAGGTAGTCTCAGAGTGGCTCACAAAAAACATTAAATTTAAAGCCACCTTCAGGGGCCTTGAAAATCGAAAGAGTCCATTGCTTGGGTCCTCCTAGGAATGATGCAGTCTCTAGACCACGCTCAGTAATATTTCGGGTCTTAGATTTTCAAGACAAAGTTAGCCTATTATCGGCATACAGGAAGAAACAACCATTATCATATGATCACCATAAGCTGTTTCTTTTCCAAGATTACTCAGGCACTGTTGCAACTAAACATTTTTCCATGAATGAGAAAAACTGGGTCATTAATGATCCGGAAAAAAACACTGCAACGTCTTCGGGCAAATACCCAATCAACAATGCAGGCCTTGGAGGAGACGTGAGGTCACGGATCATTTTTTTTCTTTACCCTTTTTGCCTAATAGGACGTCATCCTTCATGTTTTATCTTTCTTGAGACATTGATCTTTCATTTTTGAACAGGTTCAAGCTCATTTGTGCCTTGGGCATGATTATTAGTGGAATAAAGTTGGTAATGTTGGGGGGTCCCTGTGTGCATTCATTTAATTCTTTAGATATGGCCTTTAAGCCCACTCGCTGGGATGTGTGGGGGGTCTACACATACTTGATACATACATACTTGATACTACTTTTGATGATTATTGCACCACGTTCAGGTGTAGGTTAAATGGCAATAAATGCATTTGCATATTTCCCATAAGGGATGGGGGCAGTGTTCTGGATCACTGCGTTGAGAAACACGTGATGGTGTCTCCGCGGTGTTGGATGTTTTGATCTCCCCGAGGTCATTCATCCTTATGTTTATAGTCTTTTTACTGGGCACTGCTCCTAATAGCCAGTTTCCTACTCCACACTGATGAGGGAAAATACCCCAAAACAGCTGTCTGTGGATGGATACCATGTTTTGGCATAGGTGGTTTTCCCTCTTGGGATGCTGCCCTTCCCGTGTTTGTTCCTTCCCGGTGAAAGACCTGACTATTTATTGCTTGCGTTGAGAAACACGTGATGGTGTCTCCGCGGCTTTTCTACATGCATAGGTTAAATGGCAGACTCCGGAAATTTTACTATGTCCACAGTGCATTCACTATATTGGTGTTCTTGGAATATGAATGGGCTTAATTCCCCAGTTAAGAGGAAAAAGGTTTTGCACTATTTACAGCGTACTAACTTTCATGTGATTGTTTTGCAGGAGACTCATTGGGTGAGGGATAAGCATCCATCTTTATTTAGTAAAAAGTATGTTTTATGTGCAGAGGTGTCATACTCTAAAAAGCAGAGAGGGGTGGCGATACTCATCAATAAATGTATTAATTATGACATTTTAGAGACCTACAAAGACCAATGGGGAGGTTCTTGGTAGTACACATCAACATAGAAGGGGTCTCATATTTCTTAGTAAATAGCCCAGACACCCAGTTTCAATCCCGATTGCTTTCTAAACTAGTAGGATGTGATACATCTAATCTGATAGTGGGGGTGACTTTAATGAGGCCCACGACTCGTCTCTTGACAGGTCGGGTTCAAATAGGCCTGGCACTGCGATACACAGAGGTCTTTTACAGAAACCGATAGACCTCCTGGGACAGACAGATGTGTGGAGATGGCAGCACCCCACTGAAAGGGACTGTTACCACTATTCTCATGTCCATGAATCCCATGCAATATTGGACTTTTGGTTGTTGGGCCTGTCGATGGCGTCGCTTGTCCTTTCGACAGGTATTTTGAATGTTCATGTGTCTGATCATGCTCCGGTGGTCTTTAAATCTAGATTGACAAACCCAGTACGTAAGGAGAAGAGGTAGAGATTTTCCTCTTCTTTATACTCGTCTGATGATTTTAAGGCTTTTCTACAAACATCTTGAGATGCATATAAAGAGGAGAATAAAGAACATTGTAGTGATCCACATGTATTCAGGGCAGCCTCTATGGCTGTACTAAGGGGACAAATTCTCTTATGTTGGGAATAAATTGCTAGAGGTGAAATTAGCGACACAGAGAAAGCTAACTCAGGCTTATAAGAACTTCAAATGATCGAACTCTCCCATAAATAGACAAAACATTTTGGAAGCTAAGGAGGCTGCTGAAAAACACGAAAGAGCGCTGTATAGAATAGATTATCAGAAACACAGATATTTTAAGTGGGGGAACAGGCCGGGGAAGTTACCTGCCTCTCTCACTAAACCGTATAGAAATGCGACTAGAATGAATAAAACATGTAAACAAGATGGTAAAATTATAACAGATAATGAATAGATGAGTTTAGGCAATTTTTTAGCTCTCTGTATGAAGCCGGGGGAGAAGAGACCACTGGGCACTCGTGTTTCCTTCAGAGCGAGGTGGCTCCTACTATTTTGGAGGATCATAAAAGTTTGCTTAATGTGCCGATTACTACCACAGAGATGTTACAGGCCATCTCTACACATGAGTCCTAAAGTACAGGGTCCAGATGGGTTAAGTGGCAAATATTATAAAATTTTGGGTCCTTCGATGAGTCCACATTTGTGTGAGTTGTTTAATGAAATTATTGAGAAGTGGTACATTCCAGATAGATTCAACGAAGCATGTATTATTGTGCTTCCAAAGCCTGGGAACAATCTGATGCAGGTAGACAATTATCGTCCAATTTCGTTGCTTAATTCCGACTTTAAGCTTCTCACAAAAATATTAGCAAACAGGGTTCAGCAAATCCGTCCTGAATTAATTTCACCACACCAGATGGGGTTTGTACACTATAATATCAGAACAGTGATAGGCACAATATCTTGTAGTAAACGTAATAATTGTAAAAATAACAGTGGTTGGTCTAAACGCAGATAAGGCTTTTGATAGGTTTCGTGGAATTATCTACATAAATTACTGGAAATAAGGGGGTTTGGCTCATGGCTTTGTACTGCAATCAGGTTGATATATAGAGATCCCACGTCCAGGCTTTTTATAATCAATACTTTATCATCGTCTTTTGAAATTCAACGAGGTACCAGACAGGAATGTCTGCTATCTCCACTACTATTTAATTTGGCATTAGATCCCCTGTTAAGAACTCTTCAAAATTTATCAGAGTTTTAAGGGATATGCTCCGGAAACGTGGAGAGTAAATTACTAGCTTTCGCTGATGATATTCTACTATTTGCTGCCAACCCAACCCAGGCTATCCCAGTCATAGTGTCGACATTAAAAAATTTTGGAGATCTTACCGGGTTTAAAGTCAATTATAACAAGTCAGAAGCTTTGGCAGTATTTAGATTGGGTAGGATATCTGATGGCTCTTTTCCTTCCAGTGAAGGACAAAATCTATCGGATATTTGGGTATACGGCTCCCAGTGGATCCCCACAATTTACCGTATATACTCGAGTATAAGCCGACCCGAGTATAAGCCGACCCCCCTAATTTTGCCACAAAAAACTGGGAAAACTTATTGACTCGAGTATAAGCCTAGGGTGGAAATGCAGCATTTACCGGTGAATTTCAAAAATAAAAATAGATCATTATTTCCCCATAGCTGTGCCATATAGTGCTCTACACCATTCATATTTCCCCATAGCTGTGCCCCATATAGTGCTCTGCACCGTTCACTGTGCCCCCTAGCTGTGCCATATACAGTGCTCTGCACCGTTCACTGTGCCCCATAGCTGTGCCATATACGGTGCTCTGCACCGTTCATTGTGCCCCCTAGCTGTGCCATATACGGTGCTCTGCACCGTTCACTGTGCCCCCTAGCTGTGCCTTATACGGTGCTCTGCACCGTTCATTGTGCCCCCTAGCTGTGCCTTATACGGTGCTCTGCACCGTTCATTGTGCCCCCTAGCTGTGCCTTATACGGTGCTCTGCACCGTTCATTGTGCCCCCTAGCTGTGCCTTATACGGTGCTCTGCACCGTTCATTGTGCCCCCTAGCTGTGCCTTATACGGTGCTCTGCACCGTTCATTGTGCCCCCTAGCTGTGCCTTATACGGTGCTCTGCACCGTTCACTGTGCCCCATAGATGCTCCACATAAATCTCTGCCGCCGCCGCTGCTACTGCTGCAATAAAAAAAACAAAACACATACTCACCTCCCTTGATTGCAGCTCCCGGCGTCTCGTTCCGGCGCCTCCATCTTCCCGGCGTCTCTGCTCTGACTGATCAGGCAGAGGGCGCCGCGCACACTATATGCGTCATCGCGCCCTCTGCCTGATCAGTCAGAGAGCGCAGACGCCGGGAAGATGGAGGCGCCGGCCGGGAAGATGGATCGGCGCCCGGCGGCTGGAACGAGGACAGGTGAATATAACATACTCACCTAGTCCTGGCGATCCTCGCGCTGTCCCCTCCTGTCTTCGGCGCTGCAGCTTCTTTCTCTATCAGCGGTCACCGGCACCGCTGATTAGAGAAATGAATAAGCGGCTCCGCCCCTATGGGAGGTGGAGCCGCTTATTCATTTCTGTAATGAGCGGTCCCACGTGACCGCTGAAGAGAGGAAGAAGCTGCAGCGCCGAAGCCCGTGGGACGGCAGGGACAGCGCGAGGATCGCTGGGACTAGGTAAGTATACCCCAGCGCCCTCAGCCCCTCACCTGCCGACCCCACCGCTACCGTGACTCGAGTATAAGCCGAGGGGGGCACTTTCAGCCCTAAAATTTGGGCTGAAAATCTCGGCTTATACTCGAGTATATACGGTATATAGACTTAATTATAAACCCCTTATTCTTAAAATAACTAACCTCCTTAATAGTGATGAGCGAGTATACTCATTGCTCGGGTTTTCCCGAGCACGCTCGGGTGGTCCGAGTATTTGTTAGATTTAGTTTTCGTCACCTCAGCTGCATGATTTACGGCTGCTAGACAGCTTGAATACATGTGGGGATTCCCTAGCAACCAGGCAAACCCCACATGTACTCAAGCTGGCTAGCAGCTGTAAATCATGCAGCTGCATCAACAAAAACGAAATCTCCAAGCACTAACAAATACTCGGAGACCACCCGAGCAACGAGTATTATTTCAAACACTCCCATTATTATTACCCCAGTCTGACATCAATCTATTGAACAAAGCCTTCTGGCAGTTTATTTGGGGAATTAAGAGGCCGATCATGTATTGGGCTATGTAAACTGCAGTTACCAAGGAATGAGGGGGGTATTAACTTTCCTGATATTAGTAGATATAATATTGCGGCTAACGTTTGGTATGTAATTGGTTGCGGGGGTCCTCTCACTTTGCCAATGTTCATCTACAGAGGCGAATTTATCCTCATGTTTCACTGATGGTCTTGGTGCATTTGAAAAATGAGGATCTTCCTAAGGATATTAAAGACCATCAGTTATTATGGCAAACTATTTTATCATGGAGAAGAGGAAGGAGAATGTGTCAATTGAAGCGTGGAGTGTCGCCCTTCCAACCTTTTTTAGACAACACCCTATTTTTAAAAGGTAACCCGCTCAAAGACTATGCGATTCTTGCACAGCATAAATGAGTTTTAGTGATAGATCTATTGAACCATTGCTTTTCTATGCTCACTTTTGAGGAGGCAGTACATCGATTTCCCTTATTCAGAGGCAGAACGTTTCTGTTTCTTCACGCGCCTTAAGTATGTTAATAGTAGACAAAGGCATGGTTGGGGAAACAGGCTAGATATTCTTAAAACAGGCAGAACACAGTTGATATCAGCAAGTAACATATATTCTGTTTTATGCAGAGAGTGGTCATGGGATGCAATGGACACAGGCCCGGCGAGATGGACAAAAGACATTGGGGGTTGGAGGTACGGGCTATCTTGGAAGCTACTATGACACAAATAAAAGTTATTCCATATAGTAGCTATACTGATATGGCTTTATTACTTATGCACAGGGCTTATATCACCCCTTACATACAGTTCAAGATGTCACCCATTAATTCATATCAAAGTGCAAAATGTGACCAACGTAATACTGATATATTTCATCATATGTGGAACTGTACTAAAATTCAAAAGTTATGGCATGATATCCACTCTGAATTGCAACATATTTGCAGGGTTGAGTTCCCCTCACTCCACAGTGGGCAATTTTCAGTGTCTTGAAGGAGTCTCAGAGACCACTACCTAAACATTTGAAGGCCATACTGGTGATTTGGGCCTCAGCGGTCAGGAAAAGTATATTGCATCCGTGGTTAAATTTGGATGCACCATTGAGATTATTAATACTAACCATTATTCAATATCTGTTTAGGATGGACTGGTTGGAGACTTTGACAAACAAAGAAAAATTGACTGAGAAATTTTTTACAAGATAGTCGTCTTTTATTCCCACTCTTGATTTAGAGTCGAAGAACAGACATAAAAAGCAATTTGAAATGTATTACAATGTATTGGTGGACATACGCCAATTTAATAAGAATTGTTTGAGCAATGATGCATGCAGAGAGGGAGGGATAAAAGATGTTAATGGAAGTTTAATTACAGGCTATACTATAGCATTTTAGTGTACTGTTATGATACTTCGCTTAGCATATTGTGATTCTGTATATTCATTTATCGTTCATTTTTTATTAAACATAACAGAAAAAAAGTGAACATTCATACCGTCATAAACCGTAGAGAACATTGCAAGTTATAGGCATACCAACAGTGCAACTTTTCAATTTCCTTATCCCCATCAACTTAGAGGAAGTGAACAACTATAGAATTATAATATGAATCCTGATAGAGTATTTTCACGATTTCACTCAATAGTCCACAACTTTTTGTTTCAAAACCATCAGGATACAGGACTCCGTTATTATTCCAATTGCTCTTAAGGTATTTAGGAAGTCCTCCGTATCTGTTAAAACTTATTAAATAAGGGAACAAACTAGTCTGTAAATAAGCCTCCCAGCCAAGTCACTCAACCCTTATCAAGGGAAGAGGGTGCAAACCTTAATATAAATCAGAAAAACAACTAAAACATCTTAACAACCATATTTACTTATGGAGAACCAAAGATTATGTACAGCATACCAGGAAACATAATAGAGAAGAGAAAATAGAACGAGAAAAACAAGAGAGAGAGAAAGCAGGTAAAAAAAAAAAAGGGAGTGACCTAGAGACTAAGATAGGAGTGGATAGACGTTTCAATAGGATAAAAAGGGGGGGCACCCCTCAATAGCATACTGAGCAGGCTAATTTTTGTGAAGTAGATCTATGTGAGATGAGTAAAATCAAAAGGGAGTGTATTTAGGCCCAGCAAGGGCGAACTCACACTATCCAGATACAGTTTGATCTAGGGGTGCCCCAAATGCTTCGTTAAATCTCGGAGAATCAAGAAACAGGACTATGACTCCAGGTACGAAGGAATCCATCCCTGGCACCAGTCATCTCCGCAGTAAGGTCTTCCATCTTGTAAATCAGACAAAACAATGACAGCTCTAGACACCGTGAGGCAGAATCGGAGTATGTCCTGTTTTTGGGACTTAATGGAGCCAGGTAGTATTGATAATAGTGCTATCGTGGGTGTCTTATCTATCATCTGCCCACTAATTAACAGATAGATGTGAAACACTTCCTCCCAAAATGGCTGAATTTTTCCACAGCTCCACCAAATATGTAACATAGAGCCTCTCTCACTGTTACACCTCCAACATTAATCAGGGACAGAGGGGACAGCAGCATGTAGGATCACCAGGCAACGACACCAATGGGAAAGAATGGCACAGGCCATCGACAAACTATGAGACAGAATGCATGCCTTCCTCCATTCTGTCCCCGACATCTGCATTTCGAGATCTTCCTCCCAACTCTCGAAAAATCTTGGTTTAGTTGTCTCATTCCCTGAGTTTAGGATATTGTATATCTCGGAAATACAGTGAGCAGACGGGGACTCTAAAACAAGCAACTCCTCAAATTAAGTTAAAGGGGCCTTAAAGCTCCCTGTTTTCTCCCCCGTGGACAAAAATGATTTTAATTGAGAGTATTCGAACCAAAGCAGCGATTCTAAGGGCGTCCGGTCTTGTCTTTTCAAAATATGAAAAAGACGTGGTTCATCACATTCTTGCCAATCCAAGAATGTCTTTCCCGTTAATGCGGGGGGGGGATGGGAAGTCCAGATTATGGAAAAGTGGTGTAAGGGGCCCTATGCCTGAGGATATGTTGCCCATCCTAACCGCTCTATCCCAGAACCTCAAGGTTGTTGCCAACATACCTTTCTCAAAGCCAGTCATGTCCCTGCCAGCGGAGGAGATTCAGGGCAAGCACAAGGGGGTCGCCACATCTAACTGCTCCAATGCAACCCATTGTTTGGAATCTCAATGGTGTTGCCAGTCCAACAACCATAACAGGATGGCCGTTTTATGGTATTTTTTACAGTTAGGGAGGCCTGACCCTCCAAGGTGTTTATGTCAATACTAGATTGTGGCCCTATTCTAACGCATCGGGTATTCTAGAATATGCATATCCCCGTAGTATATGGACAACGATGATTCCAGAATTCGCGGCAGACTGTGCCCGTCACTGATTGGTCGAGGCAACCTTTATAACATCATCGTCGCCATGGCAACCATTATGACATCATCGTCGCTGTGCCCGTCGCTGATTGGTCAAGGACTGGCGGCCTCGACCAATCAGAGACGCGGGATTTCCAGGACAGACAGACAGACGGAAAAACCCTTAGGCAATTATATATATAGATAAGGTTTTAATTCCAATCATGGGTCTATGATTTCCCCAAATAAAACCTGAAATAGCCGATTGGAGTTTAACAAAGAATGAGGCAGGGATACCTATAGGGATTGACTGGAAAAGGAACAAGAACTGAGGAAGCATGTCCATTTTTATCGCATTTATTGCGACCAAACCACGACAACTTCTGTTTATCGTAGATTTTGAGAACTCTAAGTGTTCTCTGAAGCAGAGGGAGAAAATTAAGACCAAAACAGTTGGGTGGGGTCCCTAGGAATTACAATTCCCAAATATTTCAAGGCTGAATTCTGCCATTTAAATGAAAAACTATCTGCTAAGTGCAATTGTTAATCAAAAGGAAGGGAGATATTCAATGCCTCAGACTTAGTGAAATTAACCTTAAAGTTAATAAGACTTCCAAATTCTTCAAATTCTTCTTTTTTTTACATCAGATACATTTTTATCAATTAAACAAACTGTATGAAACAATGTCACAGATCCATATCATTTTACATTTTCCTTAATGTACAGTGCCTTGCGAAAGTATTCGGCTCCCTTGAACTTTTCAACCTTTTCCCACATATCATGCTTCAAACATAAAGGTACCAAGCGTAAATTTTTGGTGAAGAATCAACAACAAGTGGAACACAATTGTGAAGTTGAACGAAATTTATTGGTTATTTTAAATTTTTGTGGAAAATCAAAAACTGAAAAGTGGGGCGCGCAATAATATTCGGCCACTTTACTTTCAGTGCAGCAAACTCACTCCAGAAGTTCATTGTGGATCTCTGAATGATCCAAATGTTGTCCTAAATGCCAAATGATGATAAAAATAATCCATCAGGTCTCTGTATAAATACACCTGCTCTGTGATAATCTCAGGGTTCTGTTTGAAGCACAGAGAGCATCATCAAGACCAAGGAACACAACAGGCAGGTCCATGATACTGTTGTGGAGAAGCTTAAAGCCGGATTTGAATACAAAATACTTTCGCAAGGCACTGTATAGAAATACATTACCCCTCATATACCCTCCCCCCCACCCCTTTGGAGACCATTCCAAAAGCAAACAGTATAGTGATCATAATTATTGCTTCAGTCAGTTAGCCATAAGCATAGCATCACATATTTATAACACTGGTAAGTGTCATGTCGGACGCTGTTCACACTAGGGTGTCCGACAGACAGCGGTAATTCCATTTACGACCACTATACGCTCAGTGGCGCCGGCTAGACTTTATCCAGGTTTCTCGGGGTTAATTTAGTTGGTAATCGGGTTGGAGGTTGGGTTACGCCCATGGCCTTTAAATAGTCTTGCTGGACTTTGGGCGTCATCGATTATAGCTTGTGCCTCATGCCTAGTGATTCCGGTCTGGAGTGGTGGTCTTGGAGAAGTAATATCGTATCTGGTGGTGTATGATCCGTTGTTATATTTCTCCTTCCTATATTTGTATTTATTTTGCCCTGTGCACATTATCGTATTTTCCTGTGTGCTTGCGGTGTGGTGCGTTTTTAGTTTTCCCTGTCTGTGCTTTCTGTGGGGGATTGGTGTGTGGTCTCTTCACTGGGTGGCAGGTGGTGGTTTCAGCATAGGGCTGAAACAGGAGTTAGGGCCAGGCCTCGCGGCCTAGACAAGCACACCATCAGTGTAAATTCTGGGAGAGGGACAGACAGGGTTTCCCCTAGTCTGAGGGATAACGCAGGGGCCCGGGTAACCAGCCTTAGTCTCTTTTGGCAGCCCCGTGACATTATAATCGGCCAAAATAAATTTTGGATGCCATGGATCCCATGACTTCCATAACCCGCCAGTTGGAGGCGCTGTCCTTACAGGTCACTGAGTTGAAGGGGGCAGTTCAGCAACAAGGTCTTGTAGTATCTAATGTGCAAGCTGAAACTGCAGGTAAAGTCGCAGAGCCAAAGAGCCCTTTACCTGAGAGGTTTGCTGGGGAACACGTTTTTCGTGAAGCTTGCAAATTGTATTTTCGTATGCGCCCGGTTTCCTCAGGTAATGAGGCTCAGCGTGTGGGCCTGGTATTGTCATTACTGAACGGAGACCCCCAAGCATGGGCGTTTTCACTACCATCTGATTCAGCTGCATTTAACTCAGTGGAGATTTTTTTTTCTGCTCTTGGACTCATTTATGATGATCCTGACAGACTGGCTCAAGCAGAGTCTAAAATACGCGCTCTCCGCCAGGGGGAGCGAATGGCGGTGGAATACTGTTCCGAATTTCGCCGCTGGGCGGTGGACACACAATGGGATGACCCTGTGCTGCGGAGTCAATTTGTACATGGGGTTTCGAGAAGGGTTAAACAAGCCATCCTTATGTATGAGACTCCTGTTTCTCTAGAGTCTGCCATGAGTCTTGTTATCCGCATTGATCGCCGTTTGCGTCAGGGGGTGCAAGAGACGCCGCCTATGGGGGAGGGCGTAGGTGCACGTGTGGTTGCTGCAGGTGAGCCCACGGAGCCTATGCAAATTGCAGGGGTGTCACAACATCTTGCCTCCTCACTCGGGAAGCAGGGAGCCTGTTTTTGCTGTGGTAAAAAAGGACATTATGTAAATGCTTGTCCTCTGTTTTCTAAGAAAAGCGCAATGGCGGAAAACTTCTAAGCTCAGAGGGTGTGGAGGAGGCAAATCTGAGCTTATGCATATCCTCCATGGGGGTCTCTCAATGTATGCTCCCTGCCAGAGTTATGGTCACTGGCAGAGAGCTGCCAATCACTATTTTTGTGGATAGTGGGTCGGCCACTAATCTCATTGATGCGAAGTTTGCGCGCACGGCCGGGTTCATGGTCGATAAACTGCCTCATCCTATCCGGGTGGTCACCATCAATGCTACTCCACTCCCACAGGGGGAGATTACTGAGTTTGTGGCTGAGGTTAAACTCCACATTGGGGTCCTACATTCTGAGCAAGTTACATGTAGGGTGCTCAGTAATCTTCCTGCACAAATGGTTCTGGGTTTTCCATGGTTGTCTAGGCACAACCCGGTGATTGACTGGAAAACTCAGGATATAATTCAGTGGAGCGGATTTTGCCAGGAGAATTGCCTTGCCACATGTGTGTCCACTGTGTCTCCTAGCATTCCTGAGTCACTGCTGGATTTCACAGATGTGTTCTCTGAGAAGGGTTGACCCTACGACTGTACCATTAGGTTTAAACCAGGGGCCAAATTGCCGAAAGCTAGGATGTTTAACATCTCTGGTCCTGAGAGGCAAGCCCTAAAGGACTACATTGCGGAGAGTCTGAGCAAAGGGCACATCAGGCCTTCATCCTTGCCGGTGGCAGCGGGGTTCTTCTTTGTTAAGAAGAAAGATGGCGGACTACGCCCGTGTCTGGATTTCAGGGAGTTAAACCAGATTACAGTTCGTGATCCATACCCTATGCCACTGATACCTGATTTGTTCAACCAGGTGGCTGGTGCTAAGTGGTTTTCCAAGCTTGACCTCAGGGGGGCGTACAACCTCATAAAAGTCCGTCAAGGTGATGAGTGGAAGATGGCTTTTAATACTCCTGAGGGCCATTTTGAAAATTTGGTGATGCCATTTGGGTTGACAAACGCGCCTGCTGTATTCCAACATTTCATAAATGATGTGTTCTCGCATGTACTGGGGAAATTAGTTATTGTTTACCTAGATGACATTCTCATTTATTCATGCGACCGTGATACTCATTTAGAGCATGTGAGGCAGGTGTTACAGCTACTCAGAGAAAATAAGCTCTATGTAAAACTTGAGAAATGTGTTTTTTCGGTTCAGGAGTTGCCTTTCTTGGGTTATATTGTGTCTGCTTCAGGGTTTAAAATGGACGCCGCTAGGGTGCAAGCGGTGCTGCATTGGGAACGGCCTGATAACCTAAAAGCACTCCAGCAGTTCCTTGGATTTTCTAACTATTATAGAAAATGTATCAAAGGTTTTACTACCATTGCTAAACCGCTTACTGACATGAAGAAAAAGGGTACCAATTTCTCCACCTGGCCGGAGGCTGCTGTGCGCGCATTAGAATTTCTGAAGAACAGTTTTGCTTCGGCCCCCATTCTGGTGCAACCAGACGTATCAAAACCATTTATCGTGGAAGTCGATGCGTCTGAGGTTGGGGGGGGGGCAGTGTTATCACAAGGCTCATCATTGGGCGAGTTGCGTCCATGCGCCTACTTCTCCAAGAAGCTGTCGTCCGCCGAACGTAATTACGATATCGGCAACAGGGAGTTGTTGGCTATCAAGTTAGCTTTTGAGGAATAGCGTCACTTCTTGGAGGGATCGGTCCACCAGGTTACAGTTTTCACGGACCATAAAAATCTACTTTATTTGGAGCCAGCCAAGCGTCTGTCCCCCAGGCAGGCTCGTTGGGCATTGTTTTTCACACGTTTCAACTTTATTGTTACTTACCGTCCTGGGTCTAAAAACACTAAGGCGGACGCCTTATCCAGGTGTTTTCCAGGGGGAGAACCTCGGGAGATCCGGTACCTATCCTCCAAAAGGGTGTAGTGGTCTCGGCTCTCACGACCGATGTTGAGGCTGAGATTGCCAAGGCTCAGGAGGAGGTACCACCAGGGCTTCCCATTAACAAATCATTTGTACCGCTCCATCTTCGCCTAAAGGTGTTGGGTGAGCATCATGATGCTGTTCTGGCCGGCCATCCGGGGGTGAGGGGTACCTTGGAGTTGGTGTTGCGTCGGTTTTGGTGGCCTAAAATCTGACAGGACGTGGTCTCGTATGTGTCAGAATGCACCACGTGCGCTAGGGCTAAGACGCCCTGTTCCCATCCTGCTGGCACACTCCATCCTTTGTGGTACCCAGCAGACCATGGACGGAGATCTCCATGGATTTTATCACAGATTTGCCCTCCTCAGCGGGAAACACTGTCATTTTGGTGGTTGTTGATCGGTTCTCAAAGATGTCACACTTTGTGTCCTTGCCTTCGTTACCTAATGCTAAGACTCTGGCTCAGGTATTTGTGCAGGAGGTGGTCAGACTTCACAGGGTCCCGTCTGACATCGTGTCTGATAGGGGTACTCAGTTTGTGGCAAAATTTTGGACGGCATTTTGCTTACAGTTGGGTATTAAGTGGTCGCATTCTAGGGCGTTTCATCCTCAGTCAAATGGTCAGACCGAGCGTATGAACCAAAATTTGGAGCAGTATTTACGCTGCTTTGTTTCTGACAACCAGGAGGAGTGGTCGACGTTCCTTCCTTTGGCTGAGTTTGCCATAAATAATCACCGCCAGGAATTGTCTGGGGTGTCCCCGTTCTTTTGTGTTTACGGTCACCATCCTCAATTTTGTACTTTACGTCAGCGGGGCTCTGCTGGCGTTCCGGAGAAGGACCAGCTAGGAGCACAACTGTCATCCGTCTGAAGGAGAGTGAAACAGCACTTGCTAAGCATGAGTGCAAGGTTCAAATGTGTGGCTGACAACAGACGTGTGCCAGGTCCGGACCTGAGTGTGGGTGACTGGGTGTGGTTGTCCACAAAAAAACAAACTTAAAATACCATCTTTGAAATTGGGACCAAGGTTTATTGGTTCATTTAGGGTCACCGCCATCATCAACCCGGTAGCCTACCGATTGGAGATTCCTACGGTATATAAGATACACAACGTGTTTCACAGATCTTTATTAAAAAAGGTGGTGGGTTCCGTGGACACGGCGCCGATGCCACCTCCAGTCTTGGTGGATGGCAATTTGGAATTTGAAGTCTCCAAGGTGGTTGACTCTCGAGTAGTGCGTCGCACATTACAGTATCTGGTACACTGGCGTGGTTATGGGCCGGAGGAGAGGTCCTGGGTACCAGCCTCGGACATACATGCGGACCGGCTGGTCAGTATGTTTCACCGCCGTCATCCGGACAAGCCGGGTCCTATAAGTCGTGAGGGCCCTGGGGTCCCTCGTAGAAGGCGGGGTACTGTCATGTCGGATGCTGTTCACACTAGGGCGTCCGACAGACAGCGGTAATTCCATTTATGACCACTATACGCTCAGTGGCGCCGGCTAGACTTTATCCAGGTTTCTCGGGGTTAATTTAGTTGGTAATCGGGTTGGAGGTTTGGTTACGCCCATGGCCTTTAGTCTTGCTGGACTTTGGGCGTCGCCGATTATAGCTTGTGCCTCGTGCCTAGTGATTCCGATCTGGAGTGGTTGTTTTGGAGAAGTAATATCATATCTGGTGGTGTATGATCCGTTGTTATATTTCTCCTTCCTATATTTGTATTTATTTTGCCCTATGCACATTATCGTATTTTCCTGTGTGCTTGCTGCGTGGTGTGTTATGATCCGGTGACCTTGGAGCTGCATGGGAACTTTCACTGGAGAAAGTGGCCACTATACTGACCGCAATCCTGAACTTAACACCGCAACTAGAAGTAGCCGTGGAGTGTACCTAACACACCTAGACACCTCGTCACAGCCGGAGGACTAAATACCCCTAACGATGGAAATAGGAATACTATCTTGCCTCAGAGCAGATCCCCAAAGGATAGACAGCCCCCCACAAATATTGGCGGTGAGTCGGAGAGGAAAAAACATACACAGGCAGAAAAACAGGATTTAGCACAGGAGGCCACTCTAGCTAGATAGGCAGGATAGGACAGAGTTCTGTGCGGTCAGTATTAAAACCCTTCAAAACATCCACAGCAGAATATACAAAAACTTCCGACATCTTACTAAAAGATGTAGGAGCGTATATCTGCAACTCCAGTGAATCCTACAATCAGAGCAGGAATAAAACTGAAACAAGCACACAGCAGTGTGCCACAGAAACAAAAACCAAACACTTATCTTTGCTGAATTTGGCAGCACGCAGGAGAAGCCAGAAAGTGATCCAACACTTCACAAGGAACATTGCCTACTGGCAAGGGCTAAAGGATCCAGCACACCTAAATATCCCAGTCAGAATTGTAATCATCCGATACACCTGGCCAGGTCTGTGACTCAGAGACAACTGCATTCCCACCTACAACCACTGGAGGGAACCCAAGAGCAGAATTCAAAACAGTACCCCCCCACCCCTTGAGGAGGGGTCACCGAACCCTCACCAGGGCCCCCAGGACGATCAGGACGAGCCAGATGAAAGGCACGGACCAAATCAGAAGCATGGACATCAGAGGCAAAAACCCAAGAATTATCCTCCTGGCCGTAACCCTTCCATTTGACCAGGTACTGAAGCTTCCGCCTCGAAAAACGGGAATGCAAAATCTTCTCAACAATATATTCCAACTCCCGATCAACCAACCCAGGGGCCGGAGGATCAACAGAGGGAACAACGGGCTCCACATATTTCCGCAACAAAGATCTATGGAAGACATTATGGATAGCAAAAGAGGCCGGAAGCGCAAGTCAAAAAGATACCGGATTAATAATCTCAGAAATCCTATAAGGACCAATAAACCGAGGCTTAAACTTAGGAGAAGAAACCTTCCTAGGAACGTGACAAAGACAACCAGACCAGATCCCCAACCCGAAGCCGGGAACCAACACACCGACGACGATTAGCAAAACGTTGAGCCTCCCTCTTGAGACAACACCAACTTGTCCACCACATGAGCCCAAATCTGCTGCAACCTGTCCACCACAGAATCCACACCAGGACAGTCAGAAGGCTCAACCTGCCCAGAAGAAAAACAAGGATGAAAACCAAAATTACAAAAGAAAGGCAAAACCAAGGTAGCAGAACTAGCCCAATTATTAAGGGCAAACTCGGCCAATGGCAAGAAGGCCGCCCAATCATCCTGATCAGCAGACACAATGCATCTCAAATAAGTCTCCAAGGTCTGATTAGTTCGCTCGGTCTGGCCATTTGTCTAAGGATGAAATGCAGAAGAAAAAGACAATTCAATGCCCAGCTTAGCACAAAAGGCCCGCCAAAACCTAGAAACAAACTGGGAACCTCTGTCGGACACAATATTCTCCGGAATACCATGCAAACGAACCACATGCTGAAAGAACAATGGAACCAAATCTGAAGAGGAAGGCAATTTAGGTAAGGGCACCAAATGAACCATCTTAGAGAACCGGTCACAAACAACCCAGATAACAGACATCTTCTGGGAGACCGGAAGATCAGAAATAAAATCCATCGAAATATGCGTCCAGGGCCTCTCAGGGACTGGCAATGGCAAAAGCAACCCACTAGCACGGGAACAACAAGGCTTGGCCCGCGCACAAGTCCCACAGGACTGCACAAAAGAACGCACATCACGTGACAATGAAGGCCACCAAAAGGACCTACCAACCAAGTCTCTGGTACCAAAAATGCCAGGATGACCAGCCATCTGTCAGGAACAAACAATTTCCCCACAGGACAGCGGTCAGGTTTGTCAGCCTGAAATTCCTGAAGATCCCGTCGTAAATCAGGGGAAATGGCAGAAAGGACCACCCCCTCTTTCAGAATACCGACCGGCTCTAAGACCTCAGGAGAATCAGGCAAAAAACTCCTAGAGAGGGCATCAGCCTTAATATTCTTAGAACCCGGAAGGTACGAGACCACGAAATCAAAACGGGAAAAATCAAGGACCATCGAGCCTGTCTAGGATTCAGCCGTTTAGCAGACTCGAGGTAAATCAAATTCTTATGAACGGTCAAGACTACAATACGGTGCTTAGCTCCCTCAAGCCAATGTCGCCACTCCTCAAACGCCCACTTCATAGCCAACAACTCCCGATTGCCGACATCATAATTGCGTTCAGCAGGCAAAAACTTACGGGAAAAGAAGGCACACGGTTTCATTAAGGAACCAACAGGATCCCTCTGAGACAAAACGGCCCCTGCCCCAATCTCAGAAGCGTCAACCTCAACCTGAAACGGAAGAGAAACATCCGGTTGGCGCAACACTGGAGCAGAAGTAAATCGACGTTTAAGCTTCTGAAAGGCAGAGACAGCTGCAGAGGACCAATTCGCCACATCAGCGCCTTTCTTCGTCAAATCGGTCAAGGGTTTAACCACGCTGGAAAAATTAGCAATGAAACGGCGATAAAAATTTGCAAAACCCAAAAATGTCTGAAGGCTCTTCACGGATGTGGGCTGAATCCAATCATGAATGGCCTGAACCTTAACCGGATCCATCTCCATAGACGAAGGAGAAAAAATTAAGCCCAAAAAAGAGACTTTCTGCACCCCAAAGAGACACTTAGACCCTTTCACAAACAGGGCATTGTCACTAAGGATCTGAAATACCATCCTGACCTGTTGCACATGAGACTCCCAATCATCGGAAAAAATCAAAATATCGTCCAAATATACAATCAAGAATTTATCAAGATAAGTCCGGAAGATATCATGCATGAAGGACTGAAAAACAGATGGAGCATTAGAGAGTCCGAATGGCATCACAAGGTATTCCAAATGGCCTTCGGGCGTGTTAAACGCAGTTTTCCATTCATCACCCTGCTTAATACGAACAAGATTATATGCTCCTCGAAGGTCAATCTTGGTAAACCAACTAGCTCCCTTAATCCTAGCAAACAAATCGGAAAGCAAAGGTAAAGGGTATTGAAACTTGACCGTGATTTTATTCAAGAGGCGATAATCTATACAGGGTCTCAAGGAACCATCTTTTTTAGCAACAAAAAAGAACCCCGCTCCCAACCGTGAAGAAGATGGCCGAATATGCCCTTTCTCCAAAGACTCCTTAATATAGCTCCGCATGGCAGTATGTTCAGGCACAGACAGGTTGAAAAGTCGGCCCTTAGGGAACTTACAACCTGGAATCAAGTCAATAGCACAATCGCAGTCCCTGTGCGGTGGAAGGGAACTGGACTTGGGCTCATCGAATACATCCTGAAAATCAGACAAAAACTCTGGAATTTCAGAACGTGCAGAAGAGGAGATTGACATCAAAGGAACATCATTATGAACCCCCTGACAACCCCAACTAGTCACAGACATAGACTTCCAATCCAACACAGGATTATGTACCTGCAACCATGGAAAACCCAGCACGATAGCATCATGCAAGTTATGCAACACCAAAAATCGACAATCTTCCTGATGGGCTGGCGCCATGCGCATGGTCACCTGTGTCCAAAACTGGGGCTTATTTTTAGCCAAGGGTGTAGCATCAATGCCCCTTAAAGGAATAGGGTTCTGCAAAGGCTGCAAGGGAAAACCACAACGCTTGGCAACTCAAAATCCATTAAAGTCAAGGCGGCGCCTGAATCCACAAACGCCATGACAGAAAATGATGACAATGAGCAGATCAAGGACACAGATAACAGAAATTTAGGTTGTACAGTACTGATGGCAATTGAACTGGCGATCCTCTTTGTCCGCTTAGGGCAGACAGAAATGACATGAGAAGCGTCACCACAATAATAACACAACCTATTTTGACGTCTGAAACCTTGTCGTTCCGTTCTAGACAGAATTCTATCACATTGCATAACGCCACAGCGTGCACAGTTCTGCGCTCCCGCAGGCATCGGTCAATCTGAATGGCCAGAAACATAGACTCACTCAGACCGGAAGGCGTGGCAAACCCCACCATAACATCTTTAACGGATTCAGAAAGCCCCCTTCTGAAAATTGCCGCCAAAGCATCATTATTCCATTTAGTCAACACAGACCATTTTCTGAATTTCTGACAATACAATTCTGCCGCCTCTTGACCCTGAGACAGGGCCAACAAGGTCTTCTCAGCTTGATCCACAGAATTAGGTTCATCATATAATAGTCCTAAAGCCTGAAAAAAGGAGTCAATATTCCAGGGAAAACGCCCAATCCTGCGGGTCGCCACGCAGCAGGGAGATTACGATTTTTACCTGCTGAATGGAATCACCAGAGGATCGAGGTCTCAGGTCAAAAAACAGTTTACAGTTGTTTTTAAAACTCAAAAATTTAGACCTGTCACCAGAAAACAAATCAGGAGTAGGAATCTTTGGTTCTAAAGTAGGAGTTTGAACAATATAATCAGAAATACCTTGCACCCTAGCAGCAAGCTGGTCTACACGAGAAGCTAATTCCTGAACATTCATGCTTGCACCAGGCTCCTCAGCCACCCAGATATTAAGAGGGAAGAGAACACAAAACAGACTGGAGAAAAAAAATGGCTCAAGAGCTTCCTTCCCTTCTTCTGAGATGCATTTAACTCATTGTTGGCCAGTAATACTGTTATGATCCGGTGACCTTGGAGCTGCATGGGAACTTTCACTGGAGAAAGTGGCCACTATACTGACCGCAATCCTGAACTTAACACCGCAACTAGAAGTAGCCGTGGAGTGTACATAACACACCTAGACACCTCGTCACAGCCGGAGGACTAAATACCCCTAAAGATGGAAATTGGAATACTATCTTGCCTCAGAGAAAATCCCCAAAGGATAGACAGCCCCCCACAAATATTGGCGGTGAGTCGGAGAGGAAAGAACATACACAGGCAGAAAAACAGGATTTAGCACAGGAGGCCACTCTAGCTAGATAGGCAGGATAGGACAGAGTTCTGTGCGGTCAGTATTAAAACCCTTCAAAACATCCACAGCAGAATATACAAAAACTTCCGACATCTTACTAAAAGATGTAGGAGCGTATATCTGCAACTCCAGTGAATCCTACAATCAGAGCAGGAATAAAACTGAAACTAGCACACAGCAGTGTGCCACAGAAACAAAAACCAAACACTTATCTTTGCTGAATTTGGCAGCACGCAGGAGAAGCCAGAAAGTGATCCAAAACTTCACAAGGAACATTGCCTACTGGCAAGGGCTAAAGGATCCAGCACACCTAAATATCCCAGTCAGAATTGTAATCATCCGATACACCTGGCCAGGTCTGTGACTCAGAGACAACTGCATTCCCACCTACAACCACTGGAGGGAACCCAAGAGCAGAATTCACAACAGTGGTGCGTTTTTAGTTTTCCCTGTCTGTGCTTTCTGTGGGGGATTGGTGTGTGGTCTCTTCACTGGGTTGCGGATGGTGGTTTCAGCATAGGGCTGAAACAGGAGTTAGGGCCAGGCCTGTCAGCCCAGACAAGCACACCATCAGTATAAATTCTGGGAGAGGGACAGACAGGGTTTCCCCTAGTCTGAGGGATAACGCAGGGGCCCGGGTAACCAGCCTTAGTCTCTTTTGGCAGCCCCGTGACAGTAAGGCCTTAAACAGTACTGTCCAGCCACGGTTGCCACAGACTGTGAAACAACTCCAACTTGTTCCTCTTGGTGAAAATGCTCTTTTCCAATAGAATTAAATGATCCGTTTGGGTAACAAATTCCCCTCTGGAAGGAGGCTCTTCTCTAATTCAGTATTTTGAGATCAATTTCCTTGCAACAAACAAAATTCTGGCAACTGCAATTTTAGTAGTATTATCTGTTGTTATTTCCTCTATATATCCCAAAATACATACTAACGGGTCTCTAGGGACCACACATCCATACAACACTCCAATGCGATTCAACACCACAATCCAAAAGGCAGACAGTCTAGGAGAGCTCCCGAGCATATGCAACATACCCGCCTAAGATTGTGAACACCTTGGGCAGTCCGAGGTAGACCTCAACCCTGCTCTGAACAACATATCAGGGGTGCGATACACCCTATGGATCACATATAGTTGAGACAATCTCCCAGGTTCACTCATGGATAACTTAGGAACATATTCGAGGATAGAATCCCAGCAATCATTAATCTCTCCCAAATCTGTCTCCCATTTCCTTTTAGCATTGATAGAATAATCTCTCAAAAAGGTATGTAACAGATCCCCATATACTACTGATATTGCCCCCTTTGTACCACCATTCCCAAGAATAAACTCTAGCAGAATATCCGTATCTCTATGGGTCCTCTTCTACATTGGGACTGAAATGCATGTAGGTTTGTTCTGTACTGATAAAGGTTCAGCTCTGGGTACAAAATTCTTCTTGTATCCTCTCATATGATTTAAGCTTCCCCTGAAAAATCAAATGCCCTAATAGCTTAATACCCATCTCCTTCCAATCACTAAACCCCTACATATGTCTAAACTCCTGAAGATGAATGTTATCCCAGATAGGCAAGAACTTGGTGAAACTCGTTATCCCCCTGATATGCTTAGTTTTCTGCCATACCTTCTGGATAAGGATAATAGTGGGATATTGCAACCCCAACTTTTGGAAGAGTCCTGCCTCCAAATCCATACTCAACGACAATGATTTAATTAAATACCTCAAGCTGCCATGGATCCGTCCCTCTTCTATCATTCCCCCCATCCCTTAAGGTGCTGACACTGAGCAGATGAAAAATATATCCAGAGATTGGGAAGTGCTAACCCCCCTTCATTCTTCGGCCTCTGCAACGTTTCTTGCTTAAGTCTCGAACTCTTTCCCCCCCCACACTAAATCCCGAATAGAGCCTTTATCTTACAAAACCTGCATAGAGGGAGCCATATAGGGGCATTATGCAATATATATAGTAACTGTTGCATTACAATCATCTTGGTCTACAAGACTCTGGCAACTGAGGATCGTTGTCTGCCTTGGGGATAACCACAATAATGGCCTCCCTCATAGAAGCGGCAGCATACCCCTCTCCAATGACTCATTAAATACTCCCAGCTATTTGGCTAAGAGTTCCTCGTTAAGGACCTTATACACTTCAGCCGGGATGCCGTCTGCCCCCGAAGCCCTATCCCCAGCCATAGACGCCAAAGCCGTCCTCAACCCTGTTTCAAATGCATAAAGCTCACCATAAAAATCTCTATAACTTTCCAAAATTTTTTCCCCCTCTGTGACCAAAGTATCATTCTCAGATTTTAACGCATATACATGTGAAGGGTCTCTTTGCACCAATGCCACCACTGAGAGCAGGTGTCCCACTTTCCCCCCCTCCACGTAGAAAGCTTCCGTTTGAAATGCCCTAGACCTTTTGGCCCTGCGCATATGCAGTTTATTTACATCATCCTGAGCTGCCTTCATACGATTTTTAGTTTCCCTTGAACATTGATTACTCAGCGCTTCCTCTGCTGCTCTCAATTCCTCCATAACTACTTTTTCCACATTCGTGGAATTAGTCTTATGCTGTGATATATCTCTAAACAAAATCCCTCTTAAGTGTGCCTTCATAGCATCCCACACAATATGTAATCCTGCACTTCCCTCATTAAGCCTAAAAAATTCCACTATCTCCTCACCTATCTTCCCCATGTCTAAGATCTGCAACCAAAAGGGGTGGATTTTCCATCACAGTCCCACTATATTCCTTTGGTCTTCTATCTGTATCGATATCACCAAAGGACAACTATGGTCGGATACAACTTTGGGTAGATATTTCACCTCCTGCACTAAATTATCCATTAAATCATTTCCCAACGCTACATCTCTCCGAGACAAAGAGCCATATGTTGCCGAGTAACAGAAAAACAATACCTATCCACATTTCTTACCCTCCATAAATCCGTTCAGGCTACTTCTTGTAATTAACGTCCAAATGCCTCATCTCCCTCCTTCCTCAGTGAAGCGTGACTTCCCTTATCCCAATGATCATTACAATATTATTCACATCTCCCATTACAAGTAAAGGAACCCCAACCCATCTGCCCGATATCTCCAATATTTCTTGTAACTTTCTCCCAGAGAATGGCAGAGGAATATAAACCTATACAATACACAAAATTCTATTAAAGATCTTACAGACTGCAAATACATATTGGCCATCTTTGTAAATTACCACCTCTATTTCTTCAAACGGGGTGCTTGTGAGAATCAAAATTGAGACCCCCTGGCATAAGCTGAGAACGTCAAGTAATACGCCTTCCTCACCCATCTCTTCTGTAATACAGCTTTTTCTTTAATCAGGTGCGTTTCTTGAAGGCATATCACCGAGGGCCTATGTTTTAGAATATATTGCAATATTGCTGTACGCCTCGTATTATTAGATAGACCCTTGAAATTACAGCTCAAAAGTTTAACCCTACCTCCCATCATATTCTCGAACTACTGAAATTCATTTTGCTTCTACAATAGTCTCCATCCTCCCAAAACCCCAGTCCAACTCCCCCTTTCCCCATTATTAAATCTCAACTGCACCAACTTACAGAAACCACCCACCCCCCTCCCACAACTTTATCAACATTTTGTGAATACCAAATCCACCCTCTCTATACGAGATATGGGTACGTTATACCTCAGCTCAGCATTAACTCTCCTCCATTACATCTTTCCCACCCACTTATAACAAAACATAACTGTTGCGCCGCCGAACACAGCTCACTCCATTCATATCACCATCCCCTATATCCACAAATAAATCATGATCATTCAAATTTTAACCAGTTGCATATCTATAAACAGACAACTATTGAGTCCCAAACTCCTGAGACTAGCTTCAGGGGACACTCTCCGAACCAATTTGTTTGGAATTTTGGTCCAACCAGTGTGTCGCCTCCTCCGGGTTTTGGAAAAAAATGCACCCTGTTCATGGCCACCACCCTTAGCTTGGCCGGATACATCATCGAGTAGGCCAGTCCAAGACCACGCAGCCTCCTTTTGACCACTCTGAACTGCATCCAAAGCTTTTGAATTACAGCAGAAAACTCAGGGCATATAGAGATCCGATTGCCGTCAATGGTTAACTCAGTCAAATTCCTGGCTTTCCTAAGTAGAATGTCCTGTTCTCGATAGTTCACAATTTTGGCTAGGATGATTCTCGGGGCTGACCCAGGGGGTAAAGGTCTAGATGGCACTCTGTGTGCTCTTTCAACAGCAAAAAACTTATTGAGATTATCTCCCCCATGAAGCTGAAGTTGGTTTCTTATTCGTTCAGTTTCTTATTCGGAGCTGAAGTTGGTTTCTTATTCGTCAGTTTCTTATTCGGCAATTTTTTCTTTTCTGTTTTTTATAGGTTTAACAACTAAAAAAAATCATCACAATAATAACATACAATGCAGTGAGGAGCCCTGATGTGAATACGCTTAAAAACGGCTACAAAAACAATAAAACTGGCACAAAAATGGGCATCAAAGTGGGCACCAAAGAGCACTGAAGAAAGGGTTAAATGCCTTTGGGCCACTGATCTCACACTGCAGACATATAGAACAGGGCGCCCCACATCAAAACCAGTTTTTTCCAGCCTGGCCCAATGGGTTCTGGGCATAAGAACTGGCATCAAAGTGGGCAGACAGTCAATTTTGGCCATTTGAATAAGTAGCTGATGTTTTTAAGGGGTTAAATGCCTTTGGGCCACTGATATGACACTTACAATACACAGAAAGTGATGCCCTGCATCAAATCCAGGTCCCTCAAGCCTGGCCCAAATGGGTTCTGGGCACCAGAACTGGCATCAAAGTGGGCAAACAGCCCATTTTCACAGATTTGAATAAGTAACTGATGTTTTTAAGGGGTTAAATGCCTTTGGGCCACTGATATGACACTTACAATACATAGAAAGTGATGCCCTGCATCAAACCCAGGTCCTTCAGCCTGGCCCAAATGGGTTCTGGGCACCAGAACTGGCATCAAAGTGGGCAAACAGCCCATTTTTGCAGATTTGAATAAGTAACTGATGTTTGTAAGGGGGTTAAATGTCTTTGGGCCACTGATACCACAGTGCATACATATAGAACATGGAGCCTCACATCAAAAACAAAGTCCCTCCAGCCTGGCCCAAATGGGTTCTGGGCACCAGATCTAGCATCAAAATGGGCAAACGGCCCTTTTTCTCAGATTTGAATAAGTAACTGATGTTTTTAAGTGGTTAAATGCCTTTGAGCCACTGATACCACAGTGCATATGTCAGGAAATAGGAAGAAGTCCTGATTACTTCAATTACACATACAGCACTCTGAGCTGCAATTTCCTCTGCCTGCCCACACAAGGCTGGAATTCTAAGCCACTCTTTCTCCCTCCCCCCTCTATACAGCCGTAATGTAAGACGAGCCTGCCAGCTTCATTGAAGAATTTATATGGCCCTGTGCTGCTGTCACGATAATGCCAAAAATTGTCATATTGTGAGTGTAGTTTAAGAAGGACATGGCTAACCACACACACACACACACACACTCACAATGCAGCTGCAACCCCTTGCTCTTCCCCCCACTCTGCTTCACTCCTACCCGAAGCAAAGCCTATGATAGAGACTGGGCAACCTGATACTAATGGTGGGCAGGGTGTGGCTTTAAACTGCAGGTGACCAATCCGGCAAAGCCACCCGTTGTCCCTTCCCTCTCACTCAGGAATGCCTTTGTCTGAGACCTTGGAATAAGGTAAAGAACTATCCGATCAGTGCATATCATAAACCAGCACTTTAGTGATGTCACAAGCTCAGAAGTATAAGTCACTATACTCTTAGACCAGCCATCAGTCTTGGGCAGGAAGCGATCTAACACAGCTTGGCAAAGCTGTTCCATGCATCTGGATGTATTTATCCTCCTAAGCCACAGGCCAGCCAAGATAATGAAGTTGTCTGCAGGATGCGATTTTTCCCCATAGACTAACATTACAGACGTATTGCCACACGTCGCAACCGTCGCGCGACGGTTGCGCAGTGTTGTGGCGGACCGCCGGCACAAAAAAAGTTCAATGTAACTTTTTTGTGCGATGTCTCCGCCCCCTCCTCCCCGCAACTCAGAATGAGGCAGCGGATGCGTGGAAAAAATACATCCACTGCCCCCGTTGTGTGGCGCTTCCACAGCATGCGTCGGTACCTGGGCCCGACGCTCTGCAACGGGCCGAGCCCGACGCTAATGTGAAAGTAGCCTAAGCCACAGGCCAGCCAAGATGATACCATGACATAACCTGTAAGTTCTCTTTTCAACGTTAATCCTTTTTTATTTTGTAATCTGTAATGTACCGTATTTTCCGGCGTATAAGACGACTTTTTAACCCCTGCAAAGCATCTCAAAAGTCGGGGGTCGTCTTCTATGCCGGGTACGGCATGTGCAGGGAGCGGTCCTGTATGGTTCCCAGGATCTAAAGGAGAGGAGACTCTCCTTCAGGCCCTGGGATCCATATTCATGTTAAAAAAAAGAATAAAAATAAAAAATATGGGATACACTTACCCTTCGACGGCCCGCGGCTCTCATCGGTGCAAGGGCCGGCCTCCAATCCTAAGGATGCATTGAGCAAAGGACCTTCGGTGACGTCACGGTCACCCGACCGGTCATGCGACCACGACGTCATCAAAGGTCCTTCATTCAATGCATCCTTAGGAACGGAGGCCGCCTCTTGCGCCACTGCACATGCCATTCGAGTCCATATGGGTCGAAATTCATGGAGGGAAAAATGGTAACAAAATTGTCATTGGGGTCTGTTACAAACCCCCAAATATATCAGAAACCATGGAAAGTCTACTTCTAAAGCAGATAGATGAAGCTGCAACCCATAATGAGGTCCTGGTTATGGGGGACTTTAACTACCCGGATATTAACTGGGAAACAGAAACCTGTGAAACCCATAAAGGCAACAGGTTTCTGCTAATAACCAAGAAAAATTATCTTTCACAATTGGTGCAGAATCCAACCAGAGGAGCAGCACTTTTAGACCTAATACTATCTAATAGACCTGACAGAATAACAAATCTGCAGGTGGTCGGGCATCTAGGAAATAGCGACCACAATATTGTACAGTTTCACCTGTCTTTCACTAGGGGGACTTGTCAGGGAGTCACAAAAACACTGAACTTTAGGAAGGCAAAGTTTGACCAGCTTAGAGATGCCCTTAATCTGGTAGACTGGGACAATATCCTCAGAAATAAGAATACAGATAATAAATGGGAAATGTTTAAGAACATCCTAAATAGGCAGTGTAAGTGGTTTATACCTTGTGGGAATAAAAGGACTAGAAATAGGAAAAACCCAATGTGGCTAAACAAAGAAGTAAGACAGGCAATTAACAGTAAAAAGAAAGAATTTGCACTACTAAAGCAGGATGGCACCATTGAAGCTCTAAAAAACTATAGGGAGAAAAATACTTTAACTAAAAAACTAATTAAAGCTGCCAAAAAGGAAACAGAGAAGCACATTGCTAAGGAGAGTAAAACTAATCCCAAACTGTTCTTCAACTATATCAATAGTAAAAGAATAAAAACTGAAAATGTAGGCCCCTTAAAAAATAGTGAGGAAAGAATGGTTGTAGATGACGAGGAAAAAGCTAACATATTAAACACCTTCTTCTCCACGGTATTCACGGTGGAAAATGAAATGCTAGGTGAAATCCCAAGAAACAATGAAAACCCTATATTAAGGGTCACCAATCTAACCCAAGAAGAGGTGCGAAATCGGCTAAATAAGATTAAAATAGATAAATCTCCGGGTCCGGATGGCATACACCCACGAGTACTAAGGGAACTAAGTAATGTAATAGATAAACCATTATTTCTTATTTTTAGGGACTCTATAGCGACAGGATCTGTTCCGCAGGACTGGCGCATAGCAAATGTGGTGCCAATATTCAAAAAGGGCTCTAAAAGTGAACCTGGAAATTATAGGCCAGTAAGTCTAACCTCTATTGTTGGTAAAATATTTGAAGGGTTTCTGAGGGATGTTATTCTGGATTTTCTCAATGAGAATAACTGTTTAACTCCATATCAGCATGGGTTTATGAGAAATCGCTCCTGTCAAACCAATCTAATCAGTTTTTATGAAGAGGTAAGCTATAGGCTGGACCACGGTGAGTCATTGGACGTGGTATATCTCGATTTTTCCAAAGCGTTTGATACCGTGCCGCACAAGAGGTTGGTACACAAAATGAGAATGCTTGGTCTGGGGGAAAATGTGTGTAAATGGGTTAGTAACTGGCTTAGTGATAGAAAGCAGAGGGTGGTTATAAATGGTATAGTCTCTAACTGGGTCGCTGTGACCAGTGGGGTACCGCAGGGGTCAGTATTGGGACCTGTTCTCTTCAACATATTCATTAATGATCTGGTAGAAGGTTTACACAGTAAAATATCGATATTTGCAGATGATACAAAACTATGTAAAGCAGTTAATACAAGAGAAAATAGTATTCTGCTACAGATGGATCTGGATAAGTTGGAAACTTGGGCTGAAAGGTGGCAGATGAGGTTTAACAATGATAAATGTAAGGTTATACACATGGGAAGAAGGAATCAATATCACCATTACACACTGAATGGGAAACCACTGGGTAAATCTGACAGGGAGAAGGACTTGGGGATCCTAGTTAATGATAAACTTACCTGGAGCAGCCAGTGCCAGGCAGCAGCTGCCAAGGCAAACAGGATCATGGGGTGCATTAAAAGAGGTCTGGATACACATGATGAGAGCATTATACTGCCTCTGTACAAATCCCTAGTTAGACCGCACATGGAGTACTGTGTCCAGTTTTGGGCACCGGTGCTCAGGAAGGATATAATGGAACTAGAGAGAGTACAAAGGAGGGCAACAAAATTAATAAAGGGGATGGGAGAACTACAATACCCAGATAGATTAGCGAAATTAGGATTATTTAGTCTAGAAAAAAGACGACTGAGGGGCGATCTAATAACCATGTATAAGTATATAAGGGGACAATACAAATATCTCGCTGAGGATCTGTTTATACCAAGGAAGGTGACGGGCACAAGGGGGCATTCTTTGCGTCTGGAGGAGAGAAGGTTTTTCCACCAACATAGAAGAGGATTCTTTACTGTTAGGGCAGTGAGAATCTGGAATTGCTTGCCTGAGGAGGTGGTGATGGCGAACTCAGTCGAGGGGTTCAAGAGAGGCCTGGATGTCTTCCTGGAGCAGAACAATATTGTATCATACAATTATTAGGTTCTGTAGAAGGACGTAGATCTGGGGATTTATTATGATGGAATATAGGCTGAACTGGATGGACAAATGTCTTTTTTCGGCCTTACTAACTATGTTACTATGTTACTATGTTACTATGTTATATAAGATGACTGGGCGTATGAGATGTCCCCCGTCTTATACGGCGAATATATCCCAAACTCCATATTTTATATGGAAAAGTTGGGGGTCGTCTTATATGACAAGCTTCCTTTCCTACACAATTACTTTCTGAAAAACTCTCTGAATCTGCTGGCCCTCACGGAAACCTGGATTCAGGATTCTGACACTGTCTCTCCTGCTGCCATTACCCATGGTGGCTTACAATTCTCCCATTCCCCGAGACCAACAAACAGACCTGGTGGTGGAGTTGGCATACTCCTGTCCCCACAATGCACTTTCCAGGTCATCCCCTCAGTTCCATCACTCTCATTCCCTTCTTTTGAGGTCCACACCATCAGGCTCTTTCGCCCCCTCTCCCTCAGAGTAGCGGTCATATACCGGCCCCCAGGCTCACCCACCCGCTTCCTGGACCATTTCTCTGCCTGGCTGCCGCACTTCATGTCCTCAGAACTACCAACCCTTATCCTGGGAGACTTCAACATCCCCATTAACAGCCCCACTTCCACATCTGCATCCCAGCTTCTGTCACTAACCACTTCTCTCGGCCTCTCACAGCTCTCAACCTCTGAGACACACAAGGACGGTAACACCCTGGACCTGGTTTTTGCCCGGCTCTGCTCAATCTCCTACATAGATAACTCACCGCTTCCCCTCTCTGACCACAACATTCTCTCCTTCACACTCACATATCCTCGCTCACCCCAGCACCCTCCTACACACCATTCAGTCAGAAATCTACAAGCCATTAACCCTCTTACACTCTCAGACTCCCTACGCTTATCATTGTCCCCAATCTCTTCCTTTTCCTGTCCTGATCTGGCGGTACATCACTTCAATGACACTCTTAGAAGCACCCTTGACCAAGTAGCTCCCCTCACCCTCAGGACCTCCAAACACAGAATAAAACAGCCCTGGCTCACATCGCAAACCCGATTTCTCCAGCGATCCTCTAGGTGTGCTGAACGCTTATGGAGGAAAACACGCACACCAGAAGACTTCATACACTTCAAATTTATGTTAAGGACCTATAACTTTGCCCTTCACTTCGCTAAACAGACCTACTTTACCACTCTGATCTCCTCACTATCCAACAACCCCAAGAAACTTTTTGACACCTTTCACTCCCTCCTCAGGCCAAAAGCACAAGCCCCTATCACAGATATTTGTGCTGGTGACCTGGCCTCCCACTTTATAGAGAAAATAGACAATATCCGTCAGGAAATCCGCTCCCAACAACTAAGTTCAGTGACTCCCATCCCTCCCCTCATTGCCCCTGGCTCACTCTCCACATTCGATCCCATCACAGAAGAAGAAGTCTCCAAGCTCCTCTCCTCTTCTCGTCCGACTACATGCACTACCGACCCCATTCCCTCACATCTCCTCCAGTCTCTCTCTCCAGTTGTCACAAGTCACCTAACTACAATCTTTAATCTCTCCCTCTCCTCTGGCATTTTCCCCTCCTCCTTCAAACACTCTATCATTACTCCATTACTAAAGAAACCCACCCTCGACCCATCCTGCACAAACAACTACAGACCGGTCTCCAATCTCCCCTTCATCTCTAAACTCTTGGAGCGCCTGATATACTCCCGCCTTACCCGTTACCTCTCCACTCACTCCCTCCTAGACCCTTCACAGTCCGGTTTCCGCCCCCTACATTCGACAGAAACTGCACTCATCAAAGTGACCAATGACCTTCTGACAGCAAAACGTAATGGTGACCACTCTCTGCTCATTCTTCTCGACCTTTCTGCAGCTTTTGACACTGTTGACCACCCTCTCCTGCTCTCTAGGCTCCAGTCACTAGGCATTAAGGACACTGCTCTCTCCTGGTTCTCCTCCTATCTTTCTGACTGCTCCTTCAGTGTTCTGTTCTCTGGCTCCACTTCATCTCCTCTTCCTCTCACTGTTGGGGTACCTCAGGGCTCAGTCCTTGGCCCCCTTCTGTTCTCTCTCTACACGGCCCCAATTGGACAGACCATCAGCAGATTTGGCTTTCAGTACCATCTTTATGCCGACGACACACAACTATATACGTCATCCCCTGACCTTACCCCCGCTGTACTACAGAATGCCACTGACTGTCTGTCCGCAGTCTCCAACATCATGTCCGCTCTCTATCTGAAACTCAACCTCTCCAAAACTGAACTTCTTCTGCTCCCACCATCTACTAACCTCCCTAAATCTGACATTTCCCTCTCCGTGGGTGGCACCATAATAACACCCCGGCAGCAGGCGCGCTGTCTGGGTGTTATGTTTGACTCCGATCTCTCCTTCACCTCCCATATACAATCTCTTGCCCGCTCGTGCCGCTTACACCTAAAGAACATCTCTAGAATCCGCCCTTTTCTCACCATGGAGACAGCTAAAACCCTCACGGTCGCCCTGATCCACTCCCGCCTGGACTACTGTAACGCTCTATTAATTGGCCTCCCCCTCACTCGACTTTCCCCTCTCCAGTCCATCCTTAATGCAGCAGCCAGGGTCGTCCATCTGGCTAATCGTTACTCGGACGTGTCCGCTCTTCGCCAGTCGTTACACTGGCTGCCCATTCATTACAGGATACAATTCAAAGTACTTGTTCTCACCCACAAAGCTCTCCACAGTGCGGCACCCCCTTACATCTCCTCCCTCATTTCTGTCTATCAGCCTAACAGACCACTGCGCTCTGCAAATGACTTTCGGCTAACCTCTGCACTAATCCGTACCTCCCACTCCCGACTCCAAGACTTCTCCCGTGCTGCGCCAATCCTCTGGAATGCTCTACCCCAAGATATTAGGACCATCCATAATTTGCATAGTTTTAGGCGCTCGCTCAAAACACATTTGTTCAGAGCGGCCTATCACATTTACTAATCAAAGTTATGTTATGTTTGTGTGTAGCCCATTCACTATCCCCATCTATTCCCCAACCCCTGAAGATGGCTGGACCATGATTGTAAATACATCATTGTAAATACACACCTGTACTTTGTATCTCCCCCACCTCATTGTAGATTGTAAGCTCTCACGAGCAGGGTCGTCTTATTTTGCTTTAATTATTGTATTGTTAACGTTGTTACTTATGACTTTTGTGTTTGAAACTGTTAAACTGTAAAGCGCTGCGGAATATGTTGGCGCTATATAAATAAAGATTATTATTATTATTATTATTATTATTATATGCCCATTCGTCTTATACACAAGAAAATACGGTATATATGAATTGTCTCCTTTCTAATATCTTTTTATACTTTGTAAACACTGCCTAATTTTTCATGGAGTAAAATATTTAATTGCTAGCTTATCTCTTCTGCTCTATAACGAACTGTGTCCTCTGAAGTGAATTGCGCTACTGATTTGGGTTGGCTCCGGACCCGTTAATCGGAGTTGGTGGCAGCATACTTTGTTCTGTGCGATTGGGAATCTTTGCAGCGATGGCAGCGTTGATAATTATTGTTCCCGCCTGTGTGGGAGTAGTTATATCACCCTCGCTGCAGTGTGCCCAATAGCCAGTACATAGCAGGCAGCCTTTCTGGCGACTAATTACTCTAGGTGCAGTACCCTGTTTGACCTGAGGGTAGGGGGGGCGCCAGAGAACTGCAAGTTCCAAACTGGAACTGGGAAGTGGGATATAGATAAAACTCCTTCAGAATGAACTGGGCAACGAAACAACCCCGGTTCATGACAAATTGGTGTGAGTGGTGGGGATAATAAAGGTATCCTCCCTGTGATCCATGACAGAAGTATAAATAGATATTATAAAGAAGACATATATCGTATGTACAGTACAATTGCAAATAAAATGGGATTAAAGTTGAAAAACACTTACATTTCGTTATGTCATTTCATCTCATGGCTGACCGTGTGCTGTGGGGGAATGGCGAGCATAATTCCAGATGCATCACACCCCTGTCTCTCAGCTAGACCCAGGACAAAAAAAACGTGAAGACTGCTGTTTCACTCACTTATTTACCAGCCTAAAACCAAGGCACTCCCACTGTGCTGACCTCGCTTAGAGGCGGAATCCTCCCCTTTTCTTAGAGTTCTGGCAACCATTTTTATTCATAGCTCGCTGTAAGAACCTCCTATATGAAATACACAATGATCAGGATGTGCACCCCATCGGGGGGATTCCTTTAAGTGTAAACATGGCATAGTTACATAACCTGCTTACAGAGGAACCCGCTCCTTGCACTCATTGTGTTTAGCTCTTAGCGATTTCTGTGAGCTATAGATCTCTCGATGGACATCCAGAGTATATAATCCTTATATCTACAGCTGTGATCGGTGCCAATATACATAACCTTTAAAAGAACAATAGAATCCCATGCTTGCTTTACCGGTTTTAGCTAGTGACAGGCGGAAGGGGGGAATGAGGAGTGTAGGGAGACTTGTCTGTCACAGCACAGAGGCATAAACATTCCTGGTCTCACATTACAACTATATAGCAGGGCGGAGGGAGTTGCTTGCAGGCTTAGAATTCCAGCTTTCTGCTGGCAGGCACAGGAAATTGCAGCTGAGAACTCTGTATGTGTAATTGCCGTAAACAGAATTTCTTCCTATTTCCTGACACCTCCCCCTTTTTGACTGTGTTACGGAGGCAGAACCTCGCGGTACTCCTCCATGCGCACCTCAGCACGTTTGCCCCGGCGGGGCAACCCGTCTGCATTGTCATGCTCCCTGCCCGTTTTGTGTTTGACTGGAAAGTCGTACTGATGGAGGGCTGTGCCTGCTTCTAGCCTCCCATGGAGGCTATTGAAGCATGGCAAAAAATTTAAAAAAAGTTTTAAAAAAATGTGAAAAAAATAAAAAAATATATAAAAGTTTAACCCCTTCATGACCGGGGGATTTTTCGTTTTTCCGTGTTCGTTTTTCGCTCCCCTCCTTCCCAGAGCCATAACTTTTTTATTTTTCCGTCAATTTGGCCATGTGAAGGCTTATTTTTTGCGGGACGAGTTGTACTTTTGAACGACATCATTGGTTTTAGCATGTCGTGTACTAGAAAACGGGAAAAAAATTCCAAGTGCGGTGAAATTGCAAAAAAAGTGCAATCCCACATTGGTTTTTTGTTTGGCTTTTTTGCTAGGTTCACTAAATGCTAAAAACCTGCCATTATGATTCTCCAGGTCATTACGAGTTCATAGACACCAAACATGACTAGGTTATTTTTTATCTAAGTGGTGAAAAAAAATTCCAAACTTTGCTAAAAAAAAAAAAAAAAAAATTGCGCCATTTTCCGATACTCGTAGCGTCTCCATTTTTCATCATCTGGGGTCGGTTGAGGGCTTATTTTTTGCGTGTCGAGATGACGTTTTTAATGATAGCATTTCGGTGCAGATACGTTCTTTTGATCGCCCGTTATTGCATTTTAATGCAATGTCGCGGCGACCAAAAAAACGTAATTCTGGCGTTTCGAATTTTTTTCCCGCTACGCTGTTTAGCGATCAGGTTAATACTTTTTTTTAATTGATAGATCGGGCGATTCTGAGCGCGGCGATACCAAGTATGCGTAGATTTGATAATTTTTTTATTGATTTATTTTGATTGGGGCGAAAGGGGGGTGATTTAAACTTTTATGTTTTTTTTATTTTTTTCACATTTTTTTAAACTTTTTTTTTAAACTTTTGCCATGCTTCAATAGCCTCCATGAGAGGCTAGAAGCAGGCATAGCACGATCGGCTCTGCTACATAGCAGCGATCTGCTGTTCGCTGCTATGTAGCAGAATTGCACATGTGCTGTGAGCGCCGACCACAGGGTGGCGCTCACAGCGACGGGCAATCAGTAACCATAGAGGTCTCAAGGACCTCTATGGTTACCATTCACAAGCATCGCCGACCCCCGATCATGTGACGGGGGTCGGCGATGACGTCATTTCCGGCCGCCCGGCCGGAAGCGGTAGTTAAATGCCGCTGTCTGCGTTTGACAGCGGCATTTAACTAGTTAATAGGTGCGGGCAGATCGCGATTCTGCCCGCGCCTATTACGGGCACATGTCAGCTGTTCAAAACAGCTGACATGTCCCGGCTTTGGTGCGGGCTCACCGCGGAGCCCTGCATCAAAGCAGGGGAGCCGGCATCGGACGGTATAGTACGTCCGATGCCGGTAAGGGGTTAAATCACCCCCCTCTCGCCCCAATCAAAATAAATCAATAAAAAAAAAAATCAAACCTACACATATTTGGTATCGCCGCGTTCAGAATCGCCCGATCTATCAAAAAAAAAAAAGCATTAACCTGATTGCTAAACGGCGTAACAAGAAAAAAAATCAAAACGCCAGAGTTACGTTTTTTTTGGTCGCCGCGACATTGCATTAAAATGCAATAACGGGCGATCAAATGAATGTATCTGCACCGAATTGGAATCATTAAAAATGCCAGCTCGGCATGCAAAAAATAAGCCCTCAACCGACCCCAGATCATGAAAAATGGAGACGCTACGTGTATCGGAAAATGGCGCAATTTTTTTTTTTTTTTTAGCAAAGTTTGGAATTTTTTTTCACCACTTAGGTAAAAAATAACCCAGACATGTTAGGTGTCTATGAACTCGTAGTGACCTGGAGAATCATAATGGCAGGTCAGTTTTAGCATTTAGTGAACCTAGCAAAAAAGCCAAACAAAAAACAAGTGTGGGACTGCACTTTTTTTGCAATTTCACTGCACTTGGATTTTTTTCCCCGTTTTCTAGTACACGACATGCTAAAACCAATGATGTAGTTCAAAAGTACAACTCGTCCCGCAAAAAATAAGCCCTCACATGGCCAAATTGACGGAAAAATAAAAAAGGTATGGCTCTGGGAAGGAGGGGAGCGAAAAACGAACACGGAAAAATGGAAAATCCCAAGGTCATGAAGGGGTTAATATCTGTAAAAAAGGGACGTTTGCCCACTTTGATGCCAGATGTGGTGCCCAGAACCCATTTGGGCCAGGCTGGAGGGACTTTGTTTTTGATGTGAGGCTCCATGTTCGATATGTATGCACTGTAGTATCAGTGGCCCAAAGGCATTTAACCCCTTAAAAACATCAGTTACTTATTCAAATCTGTGAAAATGGGCTGTTTGCCCACTTTGATGCCAGTTCTGGTACCCAGAACCCATTTGGGCCAGGCTGAAGGGACCTGGGTTTGATGCAGGGCATCACTGTCTGTGTATTTTAAGTGTCGTATAAGTGGCCCAAAGGCATTTAACCCCTTAAAAACATCAGTTACTTATTCAAATCTGTGAAAATGGGCTGTTTGCCCACTTTAATGCCAGTTCTGGTGCCCAGAACCCATTTGGGCCAGGCTGAAGGGACCTGGGTTTGATGCAGGGCATCACTTTCTGTGTATTGTAAGTGTCATATAAGTGGCCCAAATGCATTTAACCCCTTAAAAACATCAGTTACTTATTCAAATCTGTGAAAATGGGCTGTTTGCCCACTTTGATGCCAGTTCTGGTGCCCAGAACCCTTTTGGGCCAGGCTGAAGGGACCTGGGTTTGATGCAGGGCATCACTTTCTGTGTATCTTAAGTGTCATATCAGTGGCCCAAAGGCATTTAACCCATTAAAAACATCAGTAACTTATTCAAATCTGTGAAAATGGGCTGTTTGCCCACTTTAATGCCAGTTCTGGTGCCCAGAACCCATTTGGGCCAGGCTGGAGGGACCTGGGTTTGATGCAGGGCATCACTGTCTGTGAATTTTACGTGTCATATCAGTGGCCCAAAGACATTTAACCCCTTAAAAACATCAGTTACTTATTCAAATCTGTGAAAATGGGCTGTTTGCCCACTTTGATGCCAGTTCTGGTGCCCAGAACCCATTTGGGCCAGGCTGAAGGGACCTGGGTTTGATGCAGGGCATCACTGTCTGTGTATTTTAAGTGTCATATCAGTGGCCCAAAGGCATTTAACCCCTTAAAAACATCAGTTACTTATTCAAATCTGTGAAAATGGGCTGTTTGCCCACTTTGATGCCAGTTCTGGTGCCCAGAACCCATTTGGGCCAGGCTAAGGGACCTGGGTTTGATGCAGGGCATCACTTTCTTTGTATTGTACGGGTCATATCAGTGGCCCAAAGGCATTTAACCCCTTAAAAACATCAGTTACTTATTCAAATCTGTGAAAATGGGCTGTTTGCCCACTTTGATGCCAGTTCTGGTGCCCAGAACCCATTTGGGCCAGGCTGAAGGGACCTGGGTTTGATGCAGGGCATCACTTTCTGTGTATTGTAAGTGTCATATCAGTGGCCCAAAGGCATTTAACCCCTTAAAAACATCAGTTACTTATTCAAATATGTGAAAATGGGCTGTTTGCCCACTTTGATGCCAGTTCTGGTGCCCAGAACCTATTTGGGCCAGGCTGAAGGGACCTGGGTTTGATGCAGGGCATCACTGTCTGTGAATTTTACGTGTCATATCAGTGGCCCAAAGGCATTTAACCCCTTAAAAACATCAGTTACTTATTCAAATCTGTGAAAATGGGCTGTTTGCCCAGTTTGATGCCAGTTCTGGTGCCCAGAACCCATTTAAGCCAGGCTGAAGGGACCTGGGTTTGATGCAGGGCATCACTTTCTGTGTATTGTAAGTGTCATATCAGTGGCCTAAAGGTATTTAACCCCTTAAAAACATCAGTTACTTATTCAAATCTGTGAAAATGGGCTGTTTGGCCACTTTGATGCCAGTTCTGGTGCCCAGAACCCATTTGGACCAGGCTGATAAAACCTGGGTTTGATGCAGGGCATCACTATCTGTGTATTTTAAGTGTCATATCAGTGACCCAAAGGCATTTAACCCCTTAAAAACATCAGTAACTTATTCAAATCTGTGAAAATGGGCTGTTTCCCACTTTGATGCCAGTTCTGGTGCCCAGAACCCATTTGGGCCAGGCTGAAGGGACCTGGGTTTGATGCAGGGCATCACTTTCTATGTATTGTAAGTGTCATATCAGTGGCCCAAAGGCATTTAACCCCTTAAAAACATCAGTAACTTATTCAAATCTGTGAAAATGGGCTGTTTCCCACTTTGATGCCAGTTCTGGTGCCCAGAACCCATTTGGGCCAGGCTGAAGGACCTGGGTTTGATGCAGGGCATCACTTTCTATGTATTGTAAGTGTCATATCAGTGGCCCAAAGGCATTTAACCCCTTAAAAACATCAGTAACTTATTCAAATGGCCAAAATTGACTGTCTGCCCACTTTGATGCCAGTTCTTATGCCCAGAACCCATTTGGGCCAGGCTGGAAAAAACTGGTTTTGATGTGGGGCGCCCTGTTCTATATGTCTGCAGTGTGAGATCAGTGGCCCAAAGGCATCTAACCCTTTCTTCAGCGCTCTTTGGTGCCCACTTTGATGCCCATTTTTGTGCCAGTTTTATTATTTTTGTAGCCGTTTTTAAGTGTATTCACATCAGGGCTCCTTGCTGCATTGTATGTTATTATTGTGATGATCATTTTTAGTTGTTAAACCTATAAAAAACAGAAAAGAAAAAATTGCCGAATAAGAAACCAACTTCAGCTCCGAATAAGAAACTGGATGAATAAGAAACCAACTTCAGCCTCGTCTCCTCCCACCTTAGTTTTCAGCCATGACTCAATATACTCTGTAGGGTTACTCCCCTCTGCTTTTTCAGGCACACTGATTATTCTCAAGTTATTCCTATGGGAATGATTTTCCAAACCATCTGTTTTATATTCCAGCTCTGCAGTACGTTGGGCATATTTTTCCTCTTTTTAGTAGTTCAGCAATTTGATCCTCAGTGCCACCCACACGTTCCTCCACTGCTTCCACTCTCTGCTCCACTTTCTGCATGGCAGAGCGAAGGGTAGCCAGCTCACCCTTTAATTCCCCCACCTGTAGGGTCAAAGCTGTGATTGCAGACTTGCAGGATTTTACTACTGCAAATATGTCCTTCAGGGTCGGTTCCTCCGTATTCACTGTGGGAGCTTCAGAATGTGTGGGATCTTGCAGACCTATTGCAGCAGGTGGCGTAGCACTAATGTCCTGTGCTTTATCACTCTGTCTAGGGGAGCACTGCATTGTTCTAGCCTTCCAAGTGCCTGGGGACTTTCATCCGACCTCTCCTGTGAGTCCTCTGCACCTCCAGCCCCCTCACCTTCAAATCCCAGCCACATCTGAACCTTCCTCCTCCGTTCTGGCGAATCTCTCCAGCTTGGAGACTTCCTCCAGTTTCCTTAGGTTAGCTGCGCTTGCCTTTTCCCCCTCCTTGGCATCGGCGCCATCTTGGTCCCACGCGCTTCTTGCCATCCCAGACTCCTTTTGTTTCCTGCACGTCATCTCGGGGCTGGAGATTCACACCGGCCAAGTTCTCCTGCTCAACGGGTTTAATGATACTCCAGCGGCTGCACCTGGTGTTCGGCGGCGCCTCTATTCAGCCCTGGATATAGTAAGTGCAGCGGAAGAGATCCGAAACATGTCCTCTCACATCGTCTGCTAGGTCACGCCCCCCTTAAAAATTTTTGATCGAAGATGGGAAGGTAGTACAAGCCCGAGATGCCAACCAAACTAAATAGTCATCAAATAAGGCAGTTTTGCAATATGTCTGAAACTCCACCCCCCATTATATTGGGATTTCACCTTATGCCAACTGCAAGGTGTTCTAGTATGATAACTTATAACAAAGGGGATAGAGAACATGCCCTGGCGTGTGCCATTACATATAGAAAAAGCGGGAGAAAGGGAGCCATTTGCTCTAACCCTTGCCGGTCTCCCCTCCAGCAGGGTCATTTGGCAAAACACTGGGGCATGGTCTGACCAGCAGATATGACCAATAGATGACTGAATCTGCAGTTTGGCTGGTTAAAAAAAAATCAATCCTACTATAAGAGGAATGATCACAGAAAAATGTGCAGTCTTTCTCTGTAGGGTGCAAGACTCGCCATAAGTCGACCATGTGAAGACTCTGGACTACCCTTTTGAACGCCTTAATTTTCCTGAGAAGGGGTGTCTCCAGGAGGAGTTGTCTAACCTTGGGTCCAGAGTAAAATTGAAGTTCCCGCCCACCACCAGGATCCCCTCAGCAAAGTCCGCAAGGGAGGAGAGGAAAGAGCTACATACAGATATCGGGTCTCTATTGGGCAGATATCAAGTAGCTATCGTAAAGACCACAGAGTTCACCTTGATCTTAAGGAAGATGTATCTGCCCTCTGATCTATAAGTGTGTCCAAGACTGAATGTGTCACGGATCTGTGCAATGCTATTGACACTCCCCCCGATCTAGCCTCTGGATTAGGGCTATGGAACCATGTAGTGTAGTGGTGGTCATTGATGCCAGGGATGTGCCCCAGCTTGAAGTGGGTCTCTTGCAGAAGTAGAATATGCACCCTATGCTTGTGCGTATCATGGAGTATCTGTTTTCATTTTTGGGGGGTGTTAAGTCCCCTTACAGTTAGGGAACCCCACTTAACAAGGGACATCTCTACGAAGAAGCATCCCTGAACAAACTTAAGAAAGGGTCTAGTCTATCTGGAGTGTAAAAACGACTGATAGAGTGATTCAAACACTTTCTAGTAGGAAATATTAGTGCAATTGCGTCTCCCGCAAACTTTAGTCACGACCTGTAGGAAGAAACAAGGGAAAGTGAGGGAATAAGGTGACTCAGAAGGATAAGGTATGTAGAGGAAGATTAAAAAAGAGTGGGGGAATAGAGCAGAAAGAATAAGAAAAGAGGAGAGGTTGTTTGGTAAAATGTGTCCTAAGGATTACAAAGGAAAATCTGGTTAACTGTAGTATTAGCGAATATCTAAACTTAGTGGGAAAAGAAAGAATCCAACACCTTAGTGCGGTCGGAAGTCCCAAGTAGGAAGGGGCTTTCTACCGAGAAACCTCCCGTCCCAGACCATATGAAAGACAATTAAAGAAAACAGATATATATAACAAGTTATAGTATACAGCATTATGGGGGGGAGTGAGGAAAGAGGAGGAAGGGAAGGGGTGTAAGGGGATGGGAGGAGGGAGGGAAGGAAAGGGGGAGCAAGAGAACAATATAACTTATCACAACATAACAGGTAAAAAGACTGTTGGACCATACGGGTTATCAGAAGGAACCCAGGGAGAACACCATCCTCCCTTTTTGAGAGTCTCAGTTGTAAATCTACACTAGGACGACCCGTTTAACAGTGAGTGACTTCAGGGGGGGTTCTTCCCCTATTCCTTCCCCTCTCCCCGGCGGAGGGAACCCCGAGGCCTCTGGGATAGACCCTCCAGGGATCCCAAGGGGACATCTGGCCACTGTTCAATAAGTACTGGGGGAAGATACAAGGCAGCTGTGAAAGCAGGAATATCCCCCGGGTTCCGAAGGACATGGGTGCAACCACCTGCATGTACCTGGAGCCTAAACGGGAAGCCCCAGCTATAAGGCATGTCTTGGTCCCGTGACATATCCAGCAATGGGCGCAGGGCTCTTCTTCTTTGCAGAGTCAGTCCGGAAGTATTTTGATGATCTTATCATGAAATTTACTGGTCACTCCATTATGGATCTTGTTCATAATGGGCTCCTTCAGGACATAACGGTGGACTCTGCAAATTACTTCACTTGGCCTCTCGGGGTCTCTGGGTTTAGGGCCCAAAGCCCTATGTGCTCTGTCCATCTCAATTGTGTTTGTAGGGGGGTCACCCAGGATCTCGTTGAATAAAGTCTGCAGAACCCGGGGAAGATCCCTTGACAACGGACTCTGGCAGGCCTCTCACCCTGATGTTGTTCCTGCCGCCTCTATTTTCGCCATCATCTCGTCTACTAGATATTGGATTTGACATGATTGTCTGTCTATTTATTGTTTTTGAGACCTGCATGCCTCCTCCAGGGCTAGGATTCTGCTGGAGTGGTCCTGACCCCGAGTATCTACTCTCTCTACTTCACCTGTTAGGCTGGATAGTTCACTGTGGTAGGTGAGCTCTAGTCCTTTTAATATAAGACTCCATGTCCTCCCTCGTGGGAATAGAGGCCATGCATGCCCGCAAGTCAGCAAGTTCAGCCAAAACTCCTTGTCCCTGCTAGGACGACCCCAGAGGGCTGCAGGCTGCCCAAGAGGGTGTTAAATGGTCATGGAGAGCAGACTGGGAGCTCAAGAGGAGGCCTGCTGGTTGTTCCCCCACAGGTGTCATTATAATTCCACATGAAGCAAAGTCAGTAAGGGGCTCTCCCACCACCTCTCCAGGGCAATCTGCTGTGGTGTGGTAAGGGTATACCACTCCTCCCCCCCTGCTCCAGCAGCTGCTGTCTGAGGGAGCAACATGGGAGGGCTGTCTGCAGCTTCCAGGTACCTGTTATCACCGACTTCCTCCTGATCTGCTGGATGACTTCTGGAGCCCTTGGTTGAGACTCTGGAATGTCTGGAATGGGTTAAGCTGGACTGTGTGTGCTTACTCCGCTCTCTTTCAGACGTGATGACTCTGCAGCTACTGTGGAAGACTCTTTCTGGCCTCCTCTCCTGGACAACGTGGCCATCCTTGATCTCCCTGTGCTAGAAGGCTCCTGCTTCTGCTCAGAAAACAACTGTGGAATAGAGGTTTTAGGGCCCCCGGGGACCTGTAATGAGAGCCTCTGTAGTCTCCCTGGTCTCCTGCTGCTCATACTCCGGTGCATGTCGGACTGAACACTTGTGATCGTGCTGATAAGCGATCCAGGCCCAGGAGCAAGAAGGACGTGTCTTCACTCCTCCATAGCCAGGCCACGCCCCCCGTATGTTCATTTATGTTAAAATAAAAAAACAGTTAAAAAAAAAAACAACATAAGTTTAGTATCGTCATATTCATCCTTACCCACAGCATGTGATTATTTGAAAATTTAAAACATCAAAGTACTGTATATACTCGAGTATAAGCCCAGATTTTCAGCCCATTTATGTAGGCTGAAAGTGCATGCCCCTCTCGGCTTATACTCGAGTCATTGTCACCGGGGAAGGGAGGTCAGCGGGGGAGGGGGAGCGGCAGCTCTCACATACTGACCTGCTCCTGGCATTGTCCCTGCATCTCCGATGTTCTCCAGGCGCTGACAGCTTCTTCCAGTGTTGAGCGGTCACATGGTACCGCTCATTACAGTAATGAATATGGACGCGACTCCACTCCCATAGAAGTGGAGCTGAATATTCATTACTGTAATGAGCGGTATCATGGGGCCATAATCAGCATTTGTGCAGCATTAAATGGGGCAAATATCTCTATGGAGCATCTTATGGGGCCATAATCAGCATTTCTGCAGCATTATATGGGGCAAATATCACTATGGAGCATTTTATGGGGCCTTTATTAACCTTTATGCAGCACTGTATGGGGCAAATGTGTCTATGGAGCATCTTATGGGGCCATTATTAACCTTTATGCAGCATTATATGGGGCATATTTTAATATGGAGCATCTTATGGGGCCCATCATAAACTTTATGGAGCATTACATGGGGCGTATTTTGTATGGAGCATCTTATGGGGCCCATCATGACCTGTATGGAGCATTATATGGGGCCCCTGATTCAATATGGATATTCAAAAACACTTAACCTACTGATATCTCAATTAATTTTACTTTTATTGGAACTTATTTTTATTTTTGAAATTTACCGGTTGCTGAATTTCCCACCCTAGGCTTATACTTGAGTTATTAAAGGGAACCTGTCACCCCGAAAATCGCGGGTGAGGTAAGCCCACCGGCATCAGGGGCTTATCTACAGCATTCTGTAATGCTGTAGATAAGCCCCCGATGTTACCTGAAAAAGGAGAAAAAGACGTTAGGTTATACTCACCCAGGGGCGGTCCCGCTGCTGGTCCGGTCGGATGGGTGTCTCTGGTCCGCTGCGGCGCCTCCCATCTTCATTCCAAGACATCCTCTTCTGATCTTCAGCCACGGCTCCAGCGCAGGCGTACTTTGTCTGCCCTGTTGAGGGCAGAGCAAAGTACTGCAGTGCGCAGGCGCCGGGCCTCTCTGACCTTTCCGGCGCCTGCGCAATGCAGTACTTTGTTCTGCTCTCAATAGGGCAGACAAAGTACGCCTGCGCCGGAGCCGTGGCTGAAGATCAGAAGAGGACGTCTTGGAATGAAGATGGGAGGCGCAGCAGCGGACCAGAGACACCCATCTGACCGGACCAGCGGCTGGGTGAGTATAATCTAACTTCTTTTTCAGGTAACATCGGGGGCTTATCTACAGCATTACAGAATGCTGTAGATAAGCCCCTGATTCCGGTGGGCTTACCTCACCCGCGATTTTCGGGGTGACAGGTTCCCTTTAAGCTTTCCCAGTTTTTTTGTGGCAAAGTTAGGGGTCGGCTTATACTCTGATATATACGGTACATGCAGAACTGGGTTAGTGGAAAGAGCGAGATATCACTCTTTCCCTCAAGAGGGTCTGTAGGATCAAGGACTGCATGCCGGGATCTCACAGCCTGGAAATTCGAGCCTGACTTTGTTAAAAACAAAAAAAAATTGAGTTCTTTTGGGGGACATTAGTAGTCCTTATTACATTAATTTATATTCAATATAATCACCAATCTGGGGCTACCCACTCTTTTATTAAATAAAAATGGCAACCCATGATTGGAAATGGGTCCTTTGTAAGGTTTTAATGGACAGCACATTGATGTAATACAGATGACATCAATGTACTGTCGACTATATCATTAACCCATTCTTTGACATTAGACTTTGGTTCAAGAATCAAACCAAACTTGGTCATATGTCCAGTTACCACTATCACGGACCCATGGGCTGCAATACCAAAAAGTCATAAAAATGCGCCCACAAACTATCATGGACATACATCCTATTTGTTAACCCCTTAGTGACTGGGCCAAATATTTTAGATCTGACCAGTGTCACTTTATGTGGTAATAACTCTGGAAAGCTTCAACAAATCCCAGTGATTTTGAGATTGTTTTTTCGTGGCACATTATAAATTTATGATGAAGGTAAATTTAGGTCGATATTTTTTTTAAAATAAATAAGCACAAAACCTATCAGAAATTTTACAAAAATGTGAAAAAAATTGTAATTTTCAAACTTTGAATGATTATCCCTTTAATCCAGGTAGTCATACCACAGAAAAAAAATAATAAATAACATTTCCCTCATGCCTGCTTTAAATCAGCACCATTTATAAAATGTTATTTTACTTTGTTAGCTTTTTAGGTATAAAAATGTAGCAGTAATTTTTCATTTTTTGAAAGGAAATTTACCAAATTTATTTCTTTAGTGACCTATCCAGGCTTGAAGTAACTTTGTGGGTCTTATATATTGGAAAACCCCAAAAAGTGATACCATTTTAAAAACAGCACCCCCTGACATATTGAAAACTGCTAGGAACAAGGCTTCTAAATTTATTGATGCATCCAGACAAATGAAAAATGCTAAACATTTTCGGTCCACACCGGACCTTCGTCAGAGCGTTTTTTTTTGACAATGACTGGAAATAGAAGCAAACAGGAGGCACAAAGGAGCGTCCGGGAGGGAAAGAGCTGCGGAGGGTACACTGAATGCTGGAGGAGCGGGACCCACAAAAAACGAGCATAGGGAGCACAGTGCCCAGCAGCAGAGAGCAGCTGCTGGGCACTGTGCTCCCTATGCTCCGGACCCGTAGCGCTGCTTCTCCCTCTAGGCTTTGCTCCTAGCCTTGGCGCCTTTCTCGTTTTTTGTGGGTCCCGCTCCTCCAGCATTCAGTGTACCCTCCGCAGCTCTTTCCCTCCCGGACGCTCCTTTGTGCCTCCTGTTTGCTTCTATTTCCAGTCATTGTCAAAAAAAACGCTCTGACGAAGGTCCGGTGTGGACCGAAAACGTTTAGCATTTTTCATTTGTCTGTATGCATCAATAAATTTAGAAGCCTTGTTCCTCGCATTCTGAGTGCCAAGTTTATTCATCTATATTCTACGGGGTGGACACCCTACTTGAGCACCACCATTCCTCATACCTATTGAGTGCCGTGTTTTCTAACATTATATTGAAAACTGCTGTCGGGCAGTTTATTTACCCTTCAGGTGATTTTCAGGAATTAATGCAAAGTGACATGACAGGAAAGAAAAAATAGAATTATTCTTACCGTTAATTCGGTTTCTAGGAACCTTCCATGACAGCCACTTCGGAGGTTGTCTTCCCCGCCCTAATAGGGGACAGGAACACAAAGAGGTTAAATACCCCTCCCCTTCCTGCACCGCCAGTGTTTTCCTGGACACAGTAGCATGTTTAGTTACCACAAAAGTGCAGGAATCATCCAATAAGAATATCAGGTAGGGAGGGAAATTAGTGCTGTCGTGGAAGGTTCCTAGAAACCAAATTAACGGTAAGAATAATTCTATTTTCTCCAGTCACCTTCCACGACAGCCACTTCGGAGTAGTACCAACAGCTAATTTCTCTAGGGAGGGATCACGGCCTGCAGAACACATCTGCCAAATGTTAAATCCCTATTGAAATTTAGCCGGTAATGTCTGGTGAACGTATGGATGGACGACCAGGTGGCGGCTCTGCATATCTGCTCTGATGAGGCATTCCCCCTCTCTGCCCATGATGTTGCCATTGCTCGGGTAGAGTGTGATTTCAGAGAGACAGGTGGATCCAGTCCCTGTGATGAATATGCCAGACAAATAGACTGTTTGATCCAGTTTGCGATGGTGTTTTTTGCTGCCTTCTTTCCCTTGTTTCGTCCCGAGAACTGGATGAATAAATTTTGATCAATTCGCCAGGCTTCAGTCTGTCGTAAGTAAGATAGGACCACCCTGCGAATATCCAAGGTGTGGAAGGTCTGTTCTTTAGGGTTGGAGGGGTTCGGGCAAAATGAAGGTAGTAGAATGTCCTGATCTCTGTGGAAATTCGAGACCACTTTAGGTTAAAAGGACCGGTCTAGTTTTAGTATAATGCTATCTGTAGTGATCGTTAGATAGGGTTCCTGTATTGACAGGGTCTGTAATTCACCAATACGTCTAGCCGTAGTGATTGCGACTAGACAGACTGTTTTCAAAGTTAAGTTCTTTATGGTTATAGCATCCAGGGGTTCAAATGGATCCTGGGTTAGTGCGTTAAGTACTGTATTGAGGTCCCAGGAAGGTACCCTACTACGGAGTGTAGGACGAATTCTGGATACTGCTGTCATAAATCGCTTGATCCAGCGGTGATTGGCTAAATTCGAATCAAAAAAGCTACTAAGGGCCGATACTTGCACTTTAAGTGTGCTAGGGGTAAGGCCTATTTCCAAGCCCTTCTGTAAAAATTGTAAGATTTTCGCTACATCAGAATTGAAGGGGTCTGGAACTTCTGGGGAGCACCAGGACGTAAATTTTTGCCAGACCTTAGTATAGATCGCATTGGTTACCGCCTTTCTGCTTTTTTGAAGGGTCTGAATTACGTCATCTGAGAGTCCTTTAGCTTTTAAGATTGTGGCTTCAATAGCCATGCTGCCAAGTTCAATCTGTTTAGGTCCGGATGTAGTAGGGGATCTGGTGTAGGAGATCGATCTTTTGAGGTAGAAGGCAGGGACCTTCCAGGGCTATATCTAATAGGGCGCCGTACCAACTTCTCCCGGGCCACAATGGGGCAATCAAGATTGTGGTCACTCCGTCTGTCCTGATTTTTTGCAGAGTTTTCGCCAGCATGGGAATGGGAGGAAAGGCATATGAAAGGTTGAACTTCTACTGCTGTGAAAAGGCATCTATTCCCTGTGCCTTGTCTTTGTGATGAAGGGAGAAAAATGTTTCTACCTTCGCATTTTGCCTGTTGGCAAATAGATCCACCTCTGGAGTACCCCATTTTGCGGTTAGGGACTGAAACACTGTTTGGTCTAGGGACCACTCTCCTGGATGAACATCTTTCCTGCTGAGGAAATCCGCCTGAGTGCTGTCCAATCCCCTCAGATGTACTGCTGTGACCGATAGAAGGTTTTTCTCTGCCCAGAAAAATATTCTTGCAGCTACCTTCTTTAGAGAGGCATACTTTGTTCCCCCCTGGTGTCGTAGATAGGCTACCGTGGTCATATTGTCCGAGTAAATACGAACGTGATGATTTTTGATCAGCGCAGATGATGCCTTTAGGGCTTCCTCCACAGCTTTCAGTTCTCTTAGATTCAAGCAGCTGCTGTTGATATTTGATGCCCATTGTCCCTGAAAGTGGAAACCCTCTACCACCGCACCCCAGCCTCTTTTGCTGGCATCTGAGCGGAGTGTTTTTAGGGGAAGGTGATCCCAGCTGACCCCTCTCTGGAGATTTTGGTAATCTAGCCACCATTTTAGAGCTGATTTCACATGGCCAGGGAGAAGAATCTTTTGACTCAATGGAGTCTGTCATTTCCTGGAATGTAGGAGCACGTACGTCTGGAGAGCTCGTGTGTGAGCCTGGGCCCAGGAAACCGATTGTATACATGCGGTCAGGGACCCTAGTACAGACATCGATTCTCTGAAGGTCGGTGCACGCTGGCCTCTGAACTTGGCTACCTTGCGGACAAGGTTGATTTGATGATCTTTGGGCAGAAACGATGTTCTTACATCTGAGTCCAGTAGCACCCCAAGAGATTTCCTTCTTGTGGAGGGATGGATCTCTGATTTTTCCAGATTTGGGATCCAACCCAGGGTTTGTAATATCTCTAGGGTCTTTGATACGTCTGTTTTCAGACGGGAGGCAGATGGAGCCATGATAAGGAAGTCGTCTAAATACGGGACGATGCATATTCCTTGTTGACGAATGAAGATTATCGCTTCCACCATAATTTTTGTGAAAACCCGTGGGGCTGATGAGATGCCGAAGGGGAGAACATTGAACTGGAAATGTTCGATCTGGTGACCCTTGGAGACTGCGAATCTGAGGAATTTCCTGTGCTCTGGGTGGATTGGCACATGGTAATAAGCATCCCTCAGATCCACAGTCGCCATCATCCAATTTTGACCGATGAGTGGGATTACTGATTTGACTGTCTCCATTTTGAATCTCCTGTATCGGACTGATTCGTTTAAGGGTTTCAAATTTATGATAATTCTGTTCTTCCCCGACGGCTTGGTTATCAGAAAAAGGCGTGAATAATGACCACGTCCTTCCTCTAATTTCGGTACCCGCGAGATCACATTTGATTGTATTAGTTTTTGTAGATCTTGTAACAAGGAGTTTTTGGAGACCTGGGTTTAGAAGGGAGGTTATCCTTAAGCATTGTGGGGGTGGTCTCACTAATTCTATTTTTAGTCCCTCTTGAATGGTACGAAGGACCCACTGATTTGTGGAGATGGTCTGCCACTTGGTGAAAAAACGTGAGAGTCAACCTCCAACCGGAGCACAGTCATTGCTTATCTGGGGTTTGCTGGGCCTGAGGGGCCAGGATATTTTTGCCCCTGCCTCCCTTGGGATAGCTCCACCTTCTCGTTTTGCCTTTTCCTCTCTGCGAAGATTGGTCACAGGAGGGTCGAAAAAAGCGCTTTTTGGGCATCTTCTGCTCGGGGAGAGATTTCTTTTTATCTGCCGCCTTATCCAAAATAACATCCAGAACGGGTCCAAATACATTATGACCCTGAAAGGGTATGCTACATAATTTGGACTTGGAGACAAAATCGCCTCCCCAGGATTTTATCCAGAGTGCTTTCCTGGATGAGTTAGAGAGTATGGCAGCTTTTGCGGCTACTCGGACCGATTCAGCAGAAGCATCGGCTAGGAACCCCGTTGCTTTCTGTAGCAAGGGTAGGGAGTCTAAAATCTCCTCTCTTGGGGTGCCCTGTGTCAAGTGATCCTCAAGTTTGCGTAACCAGATAAATAGAGATCTGGTCACGCAAGTGGAGGCTATATTGGACTTTAGTAAATTTGTGGAGGTGTCCCAGGACTTTTTTAATAAACTCTCTATTTTACGATCCATCGAATCCTTGTGTTGCAAAGAGTCCTCAAAGGGAAGGGCTGTTTTCTTAGTTACCCTGGACACCTGTACATCCACTTTCGGGGTCTCCCATAAGGAGTTATCCCCATCCAATGGACACCGGTTCTTTAGCTCTGATGGCACAGTCAGACCTTTTTCAGGGAGGTCCCATTCATGCAGAATTAGATCTCATAAATTCTTATGTACTGGAAACCCTTTTTGATCTTTGGGTTTCAGACCCTCAAACATCTCAACCTGTACTGTGAGTGTAACTTCTTCATCCTCTACCCCCATGGTGCCTCTTACTAAACTGATTAGGTCACTCATGTCCTCAGAATTAAAATAATATTTTTTGTTTTCTGGTTTACAGGAGGGGGTAGAAGTGGAGCCTTCGTTTTCCCAGTTATCCTCCGAACCCGAGGACTGGATCTCTCCCGAGTCTGGGTCGGATTCTACCGGGGCTTTTTTCCTCCTTTTTGGAGGGGGTGGCTGAGGCACCAACATTTGTGAGAAGGTGGTGAGGGATCTAATGCTATCCAGCAGCGAGGGTTGTTCAGCGCATAGAACCTCATCCGTACAGGACTGGCAGAGCTTTTTCCCGTATGTTGATGGGAGTTTGGCCGTACACACTTTACATTTGCAGCTTGACTTTTTAGCATCAGAAACCTTTTCTCCCTATAAGAGAGAGAAAGAGGGTTTGTGAAGCCACTTAGGGGTATATAGATATATATATACATATATACATGCATGCATGCATACACGTATATACAGGATAGTTGGGCCCGACACCTGCTACTTACTTTGGTAGGAGGGGGAACGCTGGCATCTGCAGAGAAAGGGGGTCTGTCACCGTCCATGTCCGTCACGTAGTGTAACAGTCAGACAGCTTACCTTGCTACCCGGATCTCTTTATGAAGGATCGGTGGCCCAGCGTCATAGTGCTCCTCCCCCCCTGTTGCCCGATTGGGGTAGGTCCTGGAACGCCCCTGAAAACGCTGCTGTATGGCGTGCCTGCTGCTCAGACGCCATTGCTGGCCGGCGTGCGCTCCATCCTGGAACGCACCTGAGTGAACCGGAAGTGACTCGCGTTAACCTGGAAGTGATCAGGCCCTCAGCCGGCCACAGACTCCGGGACGCGCGCCACCTCCAGCGCTGCAGCCAGGGAGGAGGGAACCAGGGGGCTGCAGGAGGCCCCTGGTACGCACGTCACCGCCCCGCATTACTCCACAAAGGGAGCGCCGGATGGGAGGGAAGGTCCCGGGTACCTCCGAAGAGGGGAGACGGGAGCAGCGTTGTCTGAGGAGGGAACGCCCGACCTCCATGCTGCCCGGCTTTGTTAAGTGGAGCTCCGGTTGCCGGCCACGGCAGCCCCTTCAGAGTCTCCTCATGCCCCATAGGGGACAGGAAAACACTGGCGGTGCAGGAAGGGGAGGGGTATTTAACCTCTTTGTGTTCCTGTCCTATTAGGGCGGGGAAGACAACCTCCGAATTGGCTGTCGTGGAAGGTGACTGGAGAAAGTTGATTTTTACCACCTAAATGTTGCTAACTTCTGAACAGTCCGCTGTAGTCAGCAGACTTTAAGGCCACTATTTGGTCATGAAATGCCATGGCAAACATCAGGACCACACAATCATGATCTCAGATTGCCAATGGGGATAAAGAGGAAGCACCCACATTCTGTTAACCATTTATATGATAAGGTCACTACTGACAGCAGCATCTATAAGGTTAAACAGATTATGTATGGTGCCAGCACTGATCATGACTAAGGGTATGTGCACACGATGCAGATTTAGTGCCGTTCTGCAGCGTTTTTCTCTGCAGCAGAAACGCTGCAGAATTGCACTGTGAGTTACAATACAATGAAAATCAATTTGAAAAAAAAAAAAGCTGTGCACATGGTGCAGAAAAATCCACACAGAAACGCTGCAGATTTCAAAGAAGTGCATGTCACTTCTTTTGTGCGTTTCTGCAGCGTTTCTGCACCCATTGACTCCCATTTTGTGGGTCAAATCTGCATAAAAATTGCAGATGTAAAAACCATCTGCAGATTTTATGCGGATTTGGGTGTCAAAACCGCAGCAGAAGGAAGTGACGTCAGTGATGTGGAGGAAGTGTGTGGGCGGAGTGTAGAGAAAATGGAGTCGTACTGTCGGATGGGGATCGATGTGAAGCGTATGGTGGAAATGGTATGTAGTGTCTGTGTGTGTCTGTGTGTGTGTCTGTCAGTAGTGACTCATTGTAGTCATTCGTCGGGTGGGACTACTTCTCCCATCGAAATGTGATGATGGGAGAGTTGTCCCATCTTCAGGCGACTGACTACAATGGGTTAAAAACACAAACACACATAAAACATACATTACATACAACATATAACATGTAGTATATACTCACCACATACTTCCCCGAAGGCCACCATCCGCAATCATCCTTGTCCCAAAATAAAAAAAATAAAAATATTTTCCGTGGTAATCCATAATATAGGTTGTCCCACGACGTCCTCCGGTGATACACTGCAGGAGTTAATCGCTCATGTAGTGTATCGGAGCTGCCCGGTCACTTTCTGGAGTTAAATGAACTCCGTGAGCTCACTTTACGGCAATTGAACTGCCGTGAAATTTTCTCACGCAGCAGTGTCGTAAAGCGAGAGTCCCTCGCTTTTGCTCCTGTCAGTGTGTTTTGGCAGCCATGGAGAGCAGTCACATCTCCTGGTGTGGCTGTTCTCCATGGCAGATCGTCGTGGGACAATCGATATTAATGGACTAAGTCGGAAAAGACCACAGATCATCAAGGGATTTGTAAGTATGGTAAAATTTTGAATATTAAAATACTTTTTACTCTGTCTTTTTTTGTGTTCAGTAATTTGGGATTAATACTGGATAGGCGTCTTATAGACGCCTCTCCATTATTAACTGGGGTTAACTTCACCTTACAATGTCAAGGTGACGTTAACCCCTTAGTACCCCAGATTTGGCGCATCTTAGTGATGTGCCATTTCTGGGGCGGCTGCGGGCTGGTATTTGTAGCCGGGGGGGGGGGGCAATATCCATGGCCCCTCTCTAGGCTATGAATATCAGCCCGCAGCTGTCCGCGTAGCCTTTTCTGGCTATAAAATATAGGGGGACCCCACGTTTTTTTTTTCTGGGGTCCCCCTATTTTAATAGCAAGTAAAGGCTACGCAGACAGCTGCGGGCTGATATTCATGGCAGGCTACAAATATTGTCCCCCGGCCGTCAGCTTTCCCCCTCTGGCGCAGAAAATTGTGTGGGGGCCCACGCAGTTTTTTTTTTTTTTTTTTTTAATTAAACGCTCATTAAGGCCTCTTTCACACTTGCGTCGGTACGGGTCCGTCGCTATGTGTCGGTCCAACGTACCGACGTACGTTGTGAAATTTGTGCACGACGTGGGCAGCGGATGCAGTTTTTCAACGCATCCGCTGCCCATTCTGAAGTCCGGGGAGGAGGGGGCAGAGTTTCGGCAGCGCAAGCGCGGTAGAAAATGGCGGACACGACGGTCAAAAAAACGTTCACTTGAACGTTTTTTCGTGCCAATGGTCCGCAAAAACACGACGGATCCGTTGCACGACGGACGCGACATGTGGCCATCCGTCACTAATACAAGTTTATGGGTAAAAAACGAATCCTGCGAGCACATTTGCAGGATCCGTTTTTTTTCACCAGATCCGTTTTTTCCTGCCGGATCCGTTTTTTCCGCCGGATCCGTTTTTTTCCACCGGATCGGTTTTTTTGGTTGATTCCTGGGGGTTTCCATGCTACATCTTTGGGTTAATATCTGCCCTACGCTCTCTCTATGGGTCTACACATGTATTTATAATATATATATATATATATATAATCACATATAATCACATATATATATGTGATTATATGTGATTATATATATATCTACCTACTATATAATTGTCTAAGGGTCACTTCCGTCTGTCTGTCCTTCTGTCATGGTTATTCATTCGCTGATTGGTCTCGGCAGCTGCCTGTCATGGCTGCCGCGACCAATCAGCAACGGGCACAGTCCGATTAGTCCCTCCCCTACTCCCCTGCACTCACTGCCCGGCGCCCGCTCCATAATCCCCTCCACTCACCGCTCACACAGGGTTAATGGCAGCGGTAACGGCCCACGGTGTAACGCACTCCGTTACAGCTGCTATTAACCCTGTGTGTCCCCAACTATTTATTATTGATGCTGCCTATGCAGCATCAATAGTAAAAATATGTCATGTTCAAAATAATAAAAAAAACAAAAAACCTGCTATACTCACCCTCCGCCGCCTTTTCCGCTCCTCGCGACGCTCCCGGGACCGGTCCATTGCAAGCAGCAGCTTCCGGGCCCAGGGCTGGTGTGCGACAAGGACCTGCCGTGACATCATGTGACCATGACGTCATCACAGGTCCTGCTCATACTAGCCCTGGGACCGGAAGCTGCAGCTTGCAGTGGAGCGGTCCTGGGAGCGTTGCGAGGAGCGGGAAAGGCAGCGGATGGTAAGTATAGCAGGACTTCAACGGGCCTTCGGAAGGTGAGTATATGTTTATTTATTTTTTTTAAGTCTCTATACTACGTGGCTCTGTGCTGTATACTCCGTCGCTGTGCAATATACTACGTGCCTGGGCAATATACTACGTGCCTGGGCAATATACTACGTCGCTGGGCAATATACTACGTGGCTGGGAAATATACTATGTGACTGGGCAATATACTACGTCACTGGCCAATACACTACGTGGCTGGGCAATATACTACGTGGCTGGGCAATATACTACGTGGCTCTGCTATATACTATGTGGCTGGGCAATATACATCATTGGGCAATATACTACGTCGCTGGGCAATATACTACGTGACTGGGCAATATACTACGTGGCTGGGCAATATACTACGTGGCTGGGCAATATACTACGTGACTGGGCAATATACTACGTGACTGGGCAATATACTACGTCGCTGGCCAATATACTACGTGGCTGGGCAATATACTACGTGACTGGCCAATATACTACGTGACTGGCCAATATACTACGTGACTGGGCAATATACTACGTGGCTGGCCAATATACTACGTGGCTGACCAATATACTACGTGGCTGACCAATATACTACGTGGCTGGCCAATATACTACGTGGCTGGGCAATATACTACGTGGCTGGGCAATATACTACGTGGCTGGGCAATATACTACGTGGGCTGCGCAATATACTACGTGGACATGCATATTCTAGAATACCCGATGCATTAGAATCGGGCCACCATCTAGTATATATATATATATATATATATATATATATATATATATATATATATATATATATATATATATATATAATCACATATCGGTGTGTCTACAATTTCTAAAATTTTTTTTTAGATTATTCCTTTTTTTAATGTCTAACTATTACATCTGAGGAAGGTTTTAAATTACATTTTGTTATCCAAAAGGGACATGCCCGCCATATGGGACCCGGCCGATGAGGCATACAAAGATAAATATGCACGTGAAAATTGCTGCACGAAGATTTTACGTGACCTCTATCCGCATTATGACGGCTACAACTGTACTCTGCAGTTGCAAATTAGTATTATTTTTACACCTTGCATAAAAATTTTTCTTCAAGGGAATGTAATGATCATATTATTTTATTGTTTTAGGTAAAGAGGTCAAACAGCGGTGGCGCTCAGTGCGAGACCGCTTCCAAAAAATTCTGACCAGCCGGTCCAAAAGCGGGTTTTCCCCGGTCAAAGGGAGCTTTAGCTTGTATGAGGAGCTAAGTTTCTTGCTCACCAGCAGGACTTTGAGGAGGTGATTTGTTAAAACTAAAGTGAATGCAGTAATGATGAATATAATTTATTGTATCAAACTTAAAAATTCCTTTTTTTTTTCACAGCACTGAAGGGAACATTCCAGCTCCTGACCCCGTAGAGGACTCAACATAAGAAACATCAGAGTCAGCAGATGACGCATCTGCTTTGGGCTCAACAGACTCTATCCCTGTAGTCACAGGCACTTCGGGAATATGTTCCAGTTCAACATTTTCGGCTGACCAAAGTGATGTGCCAAGAACTCAAGGAACCTCTGTCGTTCCGGTGCCAATAACCGTCCCACCCCCCAAAAAAAAATTAAACCAAAAAAAAAGAAGATAAAACCACAAAAAGGGTCAATGAGACCATTGATCTTCTGAACAAATCGGCCAAAGAGGATTATATTGATATTTTTGGGTCTACTATAGCCAACAAGGCATGGTTATTGGCACCGGAAAGACTGAGCAAATTTATGAGCTCTGTCCATGCCCTTTTGGATGCGTTCGAGGAACCTGCACCAATTGCCCCCCTAGCGGACATTGTAACAGGTATCACACGGAGTGTGAGACCTCCACCACTACCACCACCAACACCGCCACAGCAGCAGCATTACCAACGGTATCACCGGCCTACCAGCCAGTACTACTCTGATACCAACTCCGACCACTTTGTATTTGGCCCAGAGTATACTATGTTACCATAATGTTGTTCCATTATATTCTGTCACACTATTTTTTTTTTAATACCCATACCAGACAAGTTTTTTCTGAAAATCAACTCGTGCTATAATTATGATTTAGTTAAAAAATAATTAATAAAAGAAGGAAGTTTAACAAAGCAATGACTACTTTTTTCATACCTTTTTTTCATGATTTATATATAAATAAGGATTTTCACCATACCATAGCGTATTTTTAAAACTGTATTTACTAAACTCCCTAAAATTTGCCTTTTCTTTATTCTACAATAGCATTTCTTTGACCTATAGAATATACAACAAAAAAAATATCTTTCTAGGCCTACAACTAATGACTGGGCCCTGATGAAGCCACTATGGTAGCAATCCGTTCACGGGACCACACACACACAACAATTGGCCCTCGGTATTACATTATCTCTTTTTCCCATCACTCATAATTAGACTAAAATGAAAAAAAAATAAATTATAATTCGAAATAAAGCAAAAAATAGTAATATTATTAAGTTTTTTTAATAATTGAAAAGAAAATACAATTTTTTTCCATAAAAAGTGTAAAATGTTTCTTTGTCTTCAATTTAATTTTCAGTGTTTGGGTTAGTTTTCGTCCATCCTCTGCTGGTCCGGCTGCACATCACCGACACAGGAGTATTGCTACTGCATGGCACCTTCTGGACTCAAAGTAGTCAGTGAAGGTTTCTCTCACACACACACACCGGAGCTGGATGGTCTTCCCAGACCCACGTTGACCACTGGATTAAATACAGGCTGCTGGTGCTCCACATCTATGCCAATGTTGTAGTCACGAGCATAGTTGTGGAGCACACAGCAAGCCTTAATCACAGTGTCAACGGTGTCAGTATCTAGCTGCATGGGTGTGTGAAAGATCCTCCACTGACTACTCATGATCCCAAAGGTGCATTCCACATATCTTCGTGCACGACTCAGCCGATAATTAAAAATCCTCTGTCAGGCATCCAGTCCCCTTCGTGGGTATGGGCGCAGCAGGTTAGTCGTTAAAGCAAAGGCCTCATCCGATACCATTACAAAGGGTACTGGATGTGTGGAACCCGGCAAAGGTGTTGGGGCTGGGAGCGTTCCGCCATCTTGAAGAATTTGCATCCCAATCTGTGAAGTTCGCAACACCCAAGAATCCCCAGTACTACCATAGGCACCAACATCAATGGCAACAAAATTGTAATGGGCATCAGCCACCGCCATCAGGACCACTGAAAAATACTTCTTATAATTAAAGAAGCGTGATCCTGATCGTGGTGGCTGCTGAACTCTTACATGTTTACCATCAACTGCACCTATGCAGTTTGGGAAATTGTCCACAGACTGAAAGCCTGCTGCAACCTGCAGCCAAGTCTCCTCGGTTGGGGAAGGCATCACGATGGGCTGCAGCTTCTGCCAGATGACGGTACATGTGCACCTCACAATTTTAGAGATGGTAGATTTACCAACTCTAAATTGGAGGTGCAGGGATGTATAGCTCTCTCCTGTGGCCAGACATCTGAAAGGAAAAGAAAAGATTATTAGTAATGTCACCCTCTTGTTAAAGGAAACCTGTCAGCAGTTATGGCCGCTATGTCACCGCCTTTCTGTTTTTTCAAGAACATCTTCCAATGCTACGTCCCCAGTCACACTTCCCCAGTAAATGTAACAATGCAGTAGATAGGTCGGTTTTCAACATGTTCTATAGCGGCAAAAACTACTGACAGGTTTGTTTCACATGTCACAATACTAACGGTAAGGACTAATTGACTAGTGATATCTGTGTACAGGTGTGTAAATGTGTCAGACATTAGTAACACATGGATGGCCACCATGGAAGAAGAAAAGCGCTGGTCACCAGCAGCAGGTGATAAAGAGTTCGTATGCTGAGCCGGGGAGAATAACGTGATCCTCTTCATCACCTTCTGCTGATGAACAGCACTTTTCTTTCGTAGTGGCCAGCCATGTGTGCATGTGTTTGTGTACCATGTACCCAGAAAATGTAAAAAAAACGTACACCCAAACATTGGACTGGGATCACACATACGCGAGATATGGCCGATTCTCACATGTGAAATCACTCCTCTTGCGTCTGGACTCCAGAGCGGAGCGTGCACCTGCATAGCAACACATGGAGCTGCACGCTCCACTCATGAGTGCCGGCACCAGAGGTGGGATGTCACCGGCGAGACTCGGACGTATATCGCGTATGTGTGATCCCGGCCTTCAAAGGGAACTTGTCCCCACCAAAATCGAGGGTGAGGTAAGCCCACCAGCATCAGGGGCTTACCTACAGCATTCAAGAATGCTGTAGATAAGCCCCTGATGCCGGTGGCCTTAGCTCAGTGTCGATTTTGGGGGGATAGGTTCCCTTTAAATGGTCATCTGTCAGTGTCTCCAGGACATGGCAAAACTTTCACCACACGTACCGGAGACATTGACGTGTCAAAGAGGACTTATGACAGACAAAACAAAAAATTCAAAAATACTTACCGCAAGGTGATGAACAGCCTTTCCTCAGCAGAGATGGACTTCCGCATCACAGTGTCCATGTATGTAAGTTCAGCTCGGAGTAAAGACAGAAGTCTATCAAATGCTGGTATGGTGAGCCGACAGAACAACACAAATTTATCTGGGTATCTGGAAAAAAGGAGTAAAAAGCTCCGGTCAGACATGGATACATTTACAGGAAGTCATTTCACATAAGAAAAACTTACCTCCTCAAATCTTGATATAGAACACGAAAATGTCCCTTCATAGTTCTTTCTTCCACTATTGGGTGTATTCACATTTTTCTTCTTCTTCTGGTCTGCGACTGTAGGAAAAATATGCGTTACTGCACAACACAGTCAAAAAAGAGACATGTAATATTATTGTACACATGGTGTAGCTTAGGCTTCTTTCACACTTTGTGAGCTTTCACATTTCCACCAGACTGCTGGGTGAGGAAATAGCGTGAGAGCGATATTTCCTGCTAGGCATGCGCAGTCTGAAACAGTGGATGCAACGGACAGAAAATAGTTCCCTTGAACATTTTTCAAAGAAAACGGTCCGCCAAAACCCGACGCATCCAGTGCACGACGGACGCAACATGTGGCCATACATCCCGATCTATTGGCAATACAAGTCTATGGTAAGGAAACGCATCCTGCGGGCACAATTGCAGGATGCATTTTGTTCCCAAAAGGACGCATTGTGAGGGAAAAAAAAGGAAATGTGCAAGTAGCCAAGGCTTCTTTCACACATCCGTCAGTACGTAGCTGTTGCTAAGCGTCAGCGCAACATACCGACGCATGTTGTGCAAAATCTGTGCAACGTGGGCAGCAGACGCAGTGTTTCAACACGTCCGCAGCCCATAGTGAAGTCCGAGGGAGGAGGGGCTGTAGTTCCGGTAGCGCCTGCGCACTTTATTGCAGAACCCGACGTACGAAAAACATTTTTTCGCTACGACGGCCTACCAAATACAAACACATCCAGTGCACGATGTGTGGAATGTGTGTCCATACGTAGCAATGCGTCGGTAATACAAGTCTATGGTGAAAAAACGCATCCTGCGGGCAACTTTGCAGGATGAATTTTTTCCACAGAACGAGGCATTGCAACGCTTGCCAAAAGCTTGAAATGTGAAAGTAGCCTTACCTGCAATCTTTGCTGATTCAGATACTCCAGTAAAACCCCAAGCATCTGGAGGCGTTGTGGCCTTCGTATCCGGACAGAAGTTTCAACATGCTGTTCTGTATGCGGTGGGCTACGTACTTCCTTGTTTTGTTCATTACCAGCACTCATGGTGAGGCCTGTCACAAAGTCGTTATGGCTTTCCAAAATGGAGATTAAGAAGAGGTTGGACTAGGAAATGACATCACGGACATATATATATTTTTTTTACTTTATTATTTAGCTTTAAAAAACGCTGACAAATCTGCATGAAAAAAACGCATAAAAAACGCACAAAAAAAGCACTAAAAAACTGCACCAAAACTGCACTGAAAAAAACGCACTAAAAACGCATTAAAAATGCACAAAAAACGCATGAATTGCCAGCTGCGTTTTCTGCCAGAAGATACAGATTCTGCCAAATCTGCATCGTGTGCACACAGCCTTAGACCGGTTTCACATTTGCGGTTGTGTCCGCAGCGTTTCTTCCGCAAATATCCGCATGCATTGGGTATTCCTATATTTAACATTAGGGACGCATGCGTCTGCGATAGTTCGCTTTTTGCCGTGTTTGACGACGCAAGCGTTGTTTCGTCGTCTGCGGTCTGGCGCGGAAATGCTACATGCAGTAATTTCTAGAGGCGTCAATTTGCCACCAGGAAACGTATGCGGTCGATTGCGTAAGGAATGCGCCAAAAAAACGCATTGCTGTCTATATGAACACATGCATTCAAAAGCATATGCGTTTGCTTTCGTTCGTGAACGCATGCGTTGCACCAGAGAAAAACATGTCTAGACACTGATAAGCCACCCCCCACATACAAGGTGATAAAGGGAGGGAGTGGACATTTGCAGGTCACTACTCAGCAGACAGCCAAGCAGAGCAGACAGACCACAGCAACTTGGAGCAAACAAGCCTTTGAATAATGTGAGTATATCCTAGCCAATGCCTTTATTTTCTATCTCTACATGTCCTAATTTCTGCCATTTCTTTCTTTCTGCATGCATCAGAATGTCTTCTTCTTCTGAGGAGCAACGTCCTGGGCCTTCTGAAGCCAAACATGTCAGCGAAGTGAGAACTCACCTCCTAAGATTGGTAAGCTAAGCAGCAGTGACCTTGGCCTTGCTCATACAACTGTGTGTGATGAGAGAAACTCTCTGGAGGCTCAAGGCTTTGGGTGACCGAATGGTTATTTCCCTTAGCCACATGAATACACGTATCCAGGAGGTCACCAAAAGCCTTGACCAAGTAAAAGCACATCATTTCTTTAACCAAATTGAGCAGGGCATGTCGGAACACCTTACTCCTGATCTCCAGCTTAGTGTCATGCAGGCCTGCAATGCTGCTTATGTGCAGGCTATGCAGCAGAGTCAGTACTTTCAGCAGTGTCAGCATATCCACCTGTGCCCTCACTGTCACGATTAACGTCAATGCCGACCTCTGCTGCATACCACTGCACGGCCACCTCTATTCCTAGCACTGCCGGACACCAGTACAGCACCACCACCATGCTGAGTGCTGTAGGACAGCCCACCGCCACCACCATGACAACCGCTGCTCCTGCTTGGACCTCCTCCACTGACACCATGATGCAGCAGCAGGAACCTGGCATGGCCTTCCGTACCACCACCACTACCACGATGCAGCAGGACCCTGGCATGGCCTTCCGTTCCGCCACCACTACGATGCAGCAGCAGGACCCTGGCATGACCTTCCAACCGCCAACTGCAACCATGCAGCTGCAGCAGCAGCGGGACAAAGAGACTGACAGTTCGGCCACTATGACAAGGCTGCAAGAAAACAGCCCGCCGAGGCTCCCCAGACCGCAGCGCCGATCCCAAAAAGGGAAAAAAAAGTGGACTATCTCTATTCCTCCCCCCTCACCTCCCAATGTGTCTGTAATGTCAGGTTTGTCTCACCCTTCCAGTGTGTCTCAGCCCTCTCATGCGTCGAGCCCCATCCCCGATCTACCAGACTCCAGTAATTTAATTACCCCTTCTCCTGCCACCCCTGCGTCATCCACAGTGAGTCAAGCTTCACAGCTACATACCCTCCGTCTCCATCACTCTACCCCAAGCAGGCGCAATTCTTTTTTTTTTTATAGTTGTTAAAAAAATAAATGTTTTTTGCCCCCAAAAAGGATTTGTTAATTGTGTATTTCGCCGCCGGCAACACACACCGTGCGCCAAATAAAAAACTGCGCCGCACACTTTATTTTTTGGCCACATCATAGCTCCAGTAGTTAGCAGGTACAAGACTTTGTGTGTCTTTAGTATAGAGCTATGAGGTGGACCAAAAAATTTATATCTTGTATTTTCTCCTTAATCTCTTCATTCTGCTTAGTCTGTGACTAGTGTTGCAGACTGAAGAGAAAATGGTGGCAATACAATGCAAAACTATACTCTACAGGTCAGGTGTCCAAAAACTCATTACGGAGCTGGGTGTCCTGTCACCGTATGGCTCCTTGGACACGAGAAAGCAAATCCCGGAACGAGTCTTGCGACATCCTTGTATATTCTGGATAAGTTGGAAACTTGGGCTGAAAGGTGGCAGATGAGGTTTAACAATGATAAATGTAAGGTTATACACATGGGAAGAAGGAATCAATATCACCATTACACACTGAACGGGAAACCACTGGGTAAATCTGACAGGGAGAAGGACTTGGGGATCCTAGTTAATGATAAACTTACCTGGAGCAGCCAGTGCCAGGCAGCAGCTGCCAAGGCAAACAGGATCATGGGGTGCATTAAAAGAGGTCTGGATACACATGATGAGAGCATTATACTGCCTCTGTACAAATCCCTAGTTAGACCGCACATGGAGTACCGTGTCCGGTTTTGGGCACCGGTGCTCAGGAAGGATATAATGGAACTAGAGAGAGTACAAAGGAGGGCAACAAAATTAATATAGGGGATGGGAGAACTACAAGACCCAGATAGATTAGCGAAATTAGGATTATTAAGTCTAGAAAAAAGACAACTGAGAGGCGATCTAATAACCATGTATAAGTATATAAGGGGACAATACAAATATCTCGCTGAGGATCTGTTTATACCAAGGAAGGTGACGGGCACAAGGAGGCATTCTTTGGAGGATAGAAGGTTTTTCCACCAACATAGAAGAGGATTCTTTACTGTTAGGGCGGTGAGAATCTGGAATTGCTTGCCTGAGGAGGTGGTGATGGCGAACTCAGTCGAGGGGTTCAAGAGAGTCCTGGATGTCTTCCTGGAGCAGAACAATATTGTATCATACAATTATTAGGTTCTGTAGAAGGACGTAGATCTGGGGATTTATTATGATGGAATATAGGCTGAACTGGATAGACAAATGGCTTTTTTCGGCCTTACTAACTATGCTATTCTGGGAATTTGTCCGGCTTGGTATAATAATAATAATCTTTATTTTTATATAGCGCTAACATATTCCGCAGCGCTTTACAGTTTGCACACATTATCATCACTGTCCCCGTTGGGGCTCACAATCTAAATTCCCTATCAGTATGTCTTTGGAATGTGGGAGGAAACCGGAGTACCCGGAGGAAACCCACGCAAACACGGAGAGAACATACAAACTCTTTGCAGATGTTGTCCTGGGTGTGATTAGAGGTTGTCCACTACTTTCAATTAACCCCCCAATGTATCCCCCCGGGGACCCTAATGAATTGTGCAAATACCTTAATTGCCTTTTTCGCCTGTGAGCGGCGCTATTCCGGCGGCTGAGTCCGGGTCATGTGACCCACAGGCTGCAGCCGCCGCTTATTTCCGCCGATGTCACGTCAATTTCCAGACTCTGGAAATTGACGTGACGTCAGCAGCAGGCGTGACCCAGCCTCCACAGTCAGCAGTCACTCATCAAGAGTGACTGGGCTGTGGGCGGGGCTGCCTGCGGGGCTGTGCTGGGGGCGGGCGGGGCTAGGCAGGGATGATTGTGCGGACGCCGGGGGTCTGCGTGCCGGCTCCGGTATGTGAGTGCTGGCGCCGGTATGTGCGGGCGGTGCTGGGGTCTGCGGTGGGTCTGCTGCGGGGGTTGGTCATTGGTGTGTGTGTCTCTGTGTGCAGGCATCGTCCGATGGGACTACGAGTCCCATCGGACAATGCCTGCTACAGTGACAGTGATTGACACATTAGCCAATGATGGGACAGTAGTATTCCCATCATCCGGCTAATGTGTTAAATGTAAAAAAAAAAACAAAAAAAACCACACACACATACATACAACACACACCATGTGACATGTAACATCATGTAACATGTGACATGCAACATGTGACAACATGCCACATATCACAACATGCGACGACATGCACCATGCGACGACATGCACCATGCGACGACATGCACCATGCGACATGACATGTGACATGCAACATATGACAATAGAAACAAGAAAGAAAACAGACTATTTGTTTACGGCATTATCACCGCCATATATGAGCATACTTATCCTGACATATGATCACATTATTACATATGAGAAAATTATTATAATTATTTGCCATTTGGTATGCTGGGTTTGGCTCACTTTATTTTCTCTATCTGAGTATATGCAATATTATGTTCCTGTATTTTTTCTGTGATCTGATAGAATATCCTGTGGACAAGAGACATTGTATGTATATATATATATATATATATATATATATATATATATATATATATATATATTTTGCATTTATGTAGTAACATTCTTTCTATATGTTAGGCCTATCTATGCCACATATGTTTAGGGGTGACGGTATATGGTCCTGTATCCAGACCTTTTTAATTGGTTTTCTCTTGTACATGTACTGTTTTGAGGTGTAATTAAAATTAAAATTGTTTGATATGTTTATATAATTTATGGGTGTGCATACCGTTATTGGCCTAGTCTGTTTTCTTTCTTGTTTCTATTGTTCATTCACTGGCCAGGTTTTGCACCCTTTCCTTTTTTGATTAGTGCAGGGGTGCACCACTTACATATACTACTATGCAACATATGACATGCACCATGCGACGACATGCAACATATGACATGCGATGACATTCACCATGCGAAATGCACCATGTGACATGCACCATATGACATGTGACATGCAACATGCGATGACACGCAACATGCAGCATGTGACATGCGATAGCATGCGACAGGCAACATGCGGCAACATGCGACGACATGCACCATGTGACGACATGCACCATGCTACGACATGCACCATGCGACATATGACATGCGACATGCAACATATGACATGCGACATGCAATGACATGCAACATGCGACGACATGCAACATATGACATGCGACATGCAATGACATTCACCATGCGACATGCACTATATGACAACATGCAACATGCGATGACATGCACCATGTGACATGCACCATGCGACGACATGCAACATATGACATGCAACATGCAATGATATGCAACATGCAGCATGTGACATGCGATAGCATGCGACAGGCAACATGCGTCAACATGCGACGACATGCGACATGTGACAACATGCACCATGTGACGACATGCACCATGCGACATGCACCATGCGACGACATGCAACATGCAGCATGCGACATGTGATAGCATGCGACAGGCAACATGCGGCAACATGCGCCAAGTGACAACATGCAACGACATGCACCATGCGACGACATGCGATGACATGTGACATGTGCCAACATGCTACGACATGCACCATGCGATTACATGCAACATGCGACACGCAACATGCGATGACATGCAATGTGACATGCACCATGCGACGACATGCAACATGTGATGACATGCAACATGCGATGACATGCGACATGCGGCGACATGCAACATGCGATGACATGCAACATACAATGACATGCAGCATGCAACATGTGCGACAACATGCAACATGTGATGACATGCAGCATGCGACATGCGATGACATGCAACATATGACATGCGACATGCACCATGCGACATGCAACATACAGTACATACATACAACATACATACAGTACATACAACATAGAGTAAATACTCACCATCACTTGTCACTTTGTTCCCTGAAGCCAGTGTCATCTGTAAAAAAGATTAAAATAACAAACAAACACTATACTCCCGGATCCGCAGAAATCCAATTAAAACGAGTGTCCCTCGAGGATCTCCCGTGGAGAGCAGGAGCATCAGCTAATGCGACCGCTCTCCAGGAATACAATGATGGAAGGTATCCTTCCACAATGTATTCCTCACAATGTATTCCTACGCCCCTGTTAGAAAATGGTCCCTAGTCTCACTTTTGGCATTGTTGTGTGAGAAAGTTCCAACGCAGCTTTTTGCCATAAAGTGAGACCAGTGAACTATGGTAACCTCTCAGTGATGCACTGCAGGAGCCATTGTCTCCTGTCAGTGTGTCACTGAGGGTTCTATAGAGCAGTGACATCACCCGATGTCACTGTTCTATAGGGGAGATCGTCGTGGGACACTCGTTATTAATTGGACTGCATCGGATAGGTAGTATATGGTTTATTATTTTATGTTTTTTGCAGGCCCTGAAGTATGGTAAGTATGGTTAAATGAAGAATATTAAAATACTTTTTATCTGGCTGTGTCTTTTTTTTTTTTTTTAACTCTTTCACTACTATAGGATTAATAATGGATAGGCGTCTTATTGACGCCTCTCCATTATTAACCCGGCTTAATGTCACCTTACAATAGCAAGGTGACATTAACCCCTTATTACCCCATATCCCACCTCTACAGGGGAGTGGGAAGAGAGGGGCTAAGTGCCGGAATTGGCGCATTTTACAGATGCGCCATTTCTGGGGCGGCTGCGGACTGGTATTTGTAGCCGGGGGGGGGGGGGGGGTCAATATCCATGGCCCCTCTCTAGGCTATGAATATCAGCCCACAGCTGTCTGCGTAGCCTTTCTGGCTATAAAATATAGGGGGACCCCATGTCGTTTTTTTGGGGGGGGTCCCCCTATTTTAAAAGCCAGTAAAGGCTACACAGACAGCTGCGGGCTGATATTCATAGCAGGCTACAAATATTGGCCCCGGCTGTCGGCTTTTCCCCTCTGGAGAGAAAATTGTGCGGGAGCCCATGCCATTTTTTTTTTTTTTAACTGAAACATAGTGTTCATTAACCCCTTTCTGCCAGCTGACGGAATAGTACGTCAGCTGGCAGTATCCCCCGCTGTGATGTGGGCTTCGGCGGTGAGCCCACTTCAAAGGCGCAACATGTCAGCTGTTTTCAATACAACAAAAAAATTTACATGATCGCTAAACGGCGTAGCAACGGATCCGTCGTGTTTTGGCGGACTCAACGCACAAAAAAGTTCAATGTAACTTTTTTTGTGGGACGTGTCCGCCACTTCCGACCACGCATGCGTGGCCGGAACTCCGCCCCCTCCTCCCCGCTCATCACAATGGGCAGCGGATGCGTTGTAAAACTGCATCCGCTGCCCACGTTGTGCTAAATTTACAGCCTGCAGTGATCCTGAAGTTACTGAACCGCCGCTACCTGCCCTACCCTCTCCTAGTGTTTCATCACCCATCCCCTGCAGACTGTGAGCCCTCGAGGGCAGTTTCCTCCCTCCTTATGTACCCGTGTGCCTTGTTATTTGCTCATGTTTAATGTATTTGTCTATATTTGCCCCGTATTCACATGTAAAGCGCCATGGAATAAATGGCGCTATAAAAATGTATAATAATAATAATAACTTCCGTCGGGTCAATGGTTTGCGACGGCCCCGTACCGACGGAAGTGTGAAAGTAGCCTTACATCCGAATTAGCTGCATATTTGTAGTTCCATCGGATGATGCCTGCACACACACCCCAAAAGACCTCCCGCACACACCCGAACAGCCCGCAGACCCCGCCCGCACACACACAGTCACCGCCCACACACTTCCCTCCTCCTGAACTGCAGCGTTTCTCGGACCCACATCCGCAGCAAACCTGCAGATCTTTTTTACATTGGTTGTGCACAACACTGCGGATTTTATGCAACAAAAAACCTTGCAGATCTGCAATTAAATTCGCAACGTGTGCACACAGCCTTAGCATTTATTGAACCTAGCAAAAAAGCCAAGCAAATAACAAGTGTGGGATTGCACTTTTTTTGCAATTTCATCGCACTTTGAATTTTTTTCACATTTTCTGTTACATGACATGGTAAAACCAATGATGTCGTTCAAAAGTAGAACTTGTCCCGCAAAAGATAAGCCCTCACATGGCCATATTGACGGAAACATTATGGCTCTGGAAAGAAGGGGAGCGATAAACGAAAAAAGCTCCAGGGGTGAAGGGGTTTAGAAACATGGATATGGACATATCTATGGAAATAGACACAGATATATCTCTGTATCTATCTATCTATCTATCTATCCCATATCTATCTATCTACCGGTGTGTAATGGATTGTGGGTTGGACAAATGTAAAAGACGAGGTTGGACAGAAATGACATCACAAATGTTTTTTTTGAAGATAGTGGAGGGAGAGGAGGGAGGGGTTTGGGTGCGTTTTGGGGTGGGTGTGGTAGGTTCGGGCTTAGTGGTCAGTGCAATGCATCATGGAACTTGTAGTATTAGAGCACAATAACTCAGGAGAAAGGAAGTTGTCGATTAACCCCATAAGAGCTGGATCCAGCACTGAAAATGTGCTGCTACAGCATGATAAAAGGTAATATTGCTGAAATAAACACAGTGGATGTTTTCAGCAGCACTTAATAGCAAGATTCATGGAAAAAAAAAAAAAAAATTTTTATAGTAGACAAATTCTTTAAAGGGACTCTGTCACCTGAATTTGGAGGGAACAATCTTCAGCCATAGGGGCGGGGTTTTCGGGTGTTTGATTCACCCTTTCCTTACCCGCTGGCTGCATGCTGGCAAGATTGCCTTGTGCAGGCATGTACTACGGAGGACAGAGAATGAACTTCAATCCAATATTGCAGCCAGCATGCAGCCAGCGGGTAAGGAAAGGGTGAATCAAACACCCAAAAACCCCGCCCCTATGGCTGAAGATTGTTCCCTCCAAATTCAGGTGACAGAGTCCCTTTAACCCCTCTCTGACCTTGGACGTACTATCCCGTCGAGGTGACCTGGACCTATCTGACCCTCGACGGTATGGTACGTCATAGCGATCGGCCGCGCTCACGGGGGGAGCACGGCCGGGTGTCAGCTGCCTATCGCAGCTGACATCCGGCGCTATGTGCCAGGAGCAGTCACGGACCGCCCCCGGCACATTAACCCCCGGCACACCGCGATCAAACATGATCGCGGTGTGCCGGCGGTATAGGGAAGCATCGCGCAGGGAGGGGGCTCCCTGCGGGCTTCCCTGAGACCCCCGCAGCAACGCGATGTGATTGCGTTGCTGCGAGGGTCTCTTACCTCCTCCTTCTCCTAGCAGGCCTGGATCCTAGATGGCCGCGGCATCCGGGTCCTGCAGGGAGGGAGGTGGCTTCACAGCGCCTGCTCAGAGCAGGCACTGTGAAGCCTGGAGCTGTGCATGTCAGATCGCTGATCTGACACACTGCACAGCAAGGTGTCAGATCAGCGATCTTACACTATAACATGATGCCCCCCCCCCCCCGGGGCAATGTTATAGTGTAAAAAAAAAAATATTCCAATGTGTAAAAAAAATTTAAAAAAATTCCCCAAAAATCCCCCCCCCCCAAAAAAAAATATTGTTCCTATAAATACATTTCTTTATCTAAATAAAAAAAACAATAAAAGTACACATATTTAGTATCGCCGCGTCCATAACGACCCCACCTATAAAACTGTATCACTAGTTAACCCCTTCAGTGAACACCGTTAAAAAAAAAAAAAGAGGCAAAAAACAACGCTTTATTCTCATACCGCCAAACAAAAAGTGGAATAACACGATCAAAAAGAGATATATATAACCATGGTACCGCTGAAAACGTCATCTTGTCCCGCAAAAAACGAGCCGCCATACAGCATCATCAGCAAAAAAATAAAAAAGTTATAGTCCTCAGAATATAGCGATGCAAAAATAATTATTTTTTTCTATAGTTTTTATCGTATAAACGCGCCAAAACATAAAAAAATTATATAAATGAGGTATCGCTGTAATCGTACTGACCCGAACAATAAAACTGTGTTATCAATTTTACCAAACGCGGAACGGTATAAACGCCTCCCCCAAAAGAAATTCATGAATCGCTGGTTTTTGGTCATTCTGCCTCACAAAAATCGGAATAAAAAGTGATCAAAAAAAATGTCACGTGCCCGAAAGTGTTACCAATAAAAACGTTAACTCGTCCCGCAAAAAACAAGACCTCACATGACTCTGTGGACTCAAATATGGAAAAATTATAGCTCTCAAAATGTGGTAACGTAAAAAATATTTTTTGCAATAAAATGCGTCTTTCAGTGTATGACGGCTGCCAATCATAAAAATCCGCTAAATAACCCGCTATAAAAGTAAATCAAACCCCCCCTTCATCACCCCCTTAGTTAGGGAAAAATAAAAAAAAATTATTTATTTCCATTTTCCCATTAGGGTTAGGGCTAGGGCTAGGGCTAAGGCTACAGTTAGGCTATGTGCACACGATGCGGATTTTGCTGCGGATCCACAGCGTTTCCGCAGCTGCGGATCCGCAGCAGTTTCCGCTGCGTTTACAGTTCAGTGTATAAAAAAAACGCTGTGCACATGCTGCGGAAAAAAACGCGTGGAAACGCAGCGGTTTACAATCCGCAGCATGTCACTTCTTTTGTGCGTATTTACAACTGCCCTTATGGAAAACCGCAGTTGTAAATCCGCAGTGGAAACCGCAGGAAGACCGCGGTAAATCCGTGATAAATCCGCAGCGGTTTTCCACTGCGGATTTATCAAATCTGCTGGAATCCGCTGCGGAAAAATCCGCAGTTGACCCAGACTACGTGTGCACATAGCCTTAGGGTTGGGGCTAAAGTTAGGGTTAGGGTTGGGGCTAAAGTTAGGGTTTGGATTACATTTACGGTTGGGAGTAGGGTTAGGGGTGTGTCTGGGTTAGGGGTGTGGTTGGGGTTATCGTTGGGATTAGGGTTAGGGGTGTGTTTGGATTAGGGTTTCAGTTATAATTGGTGGGTTTCCACTGTTTAGGCAACATGGCGTCCGATCTCAATTCCAGCCAATTCTGCGTTGAAAAAGTAAAACAGTGCTCCTTCCCTTCCGAGCTCTCCCGTGTGCCCAAACAGGGGTTTACCATATGGGGTATCAGCGTACTCAGGACAAATTGGACAACAACTTTTGGGGTCCAATTTCTCCTGTTACCATTGGGAAAATCCAAACTGGGGGCTAAAATATATTTTTTGTGGGAAAAAAAAGATTTTTGATTTTCTCGGCTCTGCGTTATAAACTATAGTGAAACACTTGGGGGTTCAAAGTTCTCACAACACATCTAGATAAGTTCCTTCGGGGGTCTAGTTTCCAATATGGGGTCACTTGTGGGGGGTTTCTACTGTTTAGGTATATTAGGGGCTTTGCATACGCAATGTGACACCTGCAGACCAATCCATCTAAGTCTGCATTCCAAATGGCGCTCCTTCCCTTCCGAGCCCTCCCATGCACCCAAACGGTGGTTCCCCCCACATATGGGGTATCAGCGTACTCAGGACAAATTGGACAACAACTTTCGGGGTCCAATTTCTCCTGTTACCCTCGGGAAAATACAAAACTGGAGGCTAAAAAATAATTTTTGTGGGAAAAATTTTTTGTTTTATTTTTACGGCTCTGCATTATAAACTTCTGTGAAGCACTTGGTGGGTCAAAGTGCTCACCACACCTCTAGATAAGTTCCTTAGGGGGTCTACTTTCCAAAATGGTGTCACTTGTGGGGGGTTTCAATGTTTAGGCACATCAGTGGCTCTCCAAACGCAACATGGCGTCCCATCTCAATTCCTGTCAATTTTGTATTGAAAAGTCAAATTGCCCGCCTTCGCTTCCGAGCACTGTCATACGCCCAAACAGTGGTTTACCCCCACATATGGGGTATCGGGCGTACTCAGGACAAATTGTACAACAACTTTTGGGGTCCATTTTCTCCTGTTACCCTTGGTAAAATAAATCAAATTGGAGCTGCAGTAAATTTTTTGTGAAAAAAAGTTAAATGTTCATTTTTATTTAAACATTCCAAAAATTCCTGTGAAACACCTGAAGGGTTAATGAACTTCTTGAATGTGGTTTTGAGCACCTTGAGGGGTGCAGTTTTTAGAATGGTGTCACACTTGGGTATTTTCTATCATATAGACCCCTCAAAATGACTTCAAATGAGATGTGGTCCCTAAAAAAAAAAAATGGTGTTGTAAAAATGAGAAAATGCTGGTCAACTTTTAACCCTTATAACTCCCTAACAAAAAAAAATTTTGGTTCCAAAATTGTCCTGATGTAAAGTAGACATGTGGGAAATGTTACTTATTAACTATTTTGTGTGACATATCTCTGATTTAACTGCATAAAAATTCAAAGTTGGAAAATTGCAAATTTTTCAAAATTTTCGCCAAATTTCTGTTTTTTTCACAAATAAACGCAGATAATATCAAAGAAATTTTACCACTATCATGAAGTACAATATGTCATGAGAAAACAATGTCAGAATCACCAGGATCCGTTGAAGCGTTCCAGAGTTATAACCTCATAAAGGGACAGTGGTCTGAATTGTAAAAATTGGCCTGGCCATTGATGTGCAAACCACCCTTGGGGGTAAAGGGGTTAAGCTCGCCATACAGCGTGTGATAGGCCCCACGTCTCTCACGTAATTCAATAATGGGGTGTCTGCAAAAACGCCTACGCCGTCTCCTCCATCTTTCGCGATTTCTGTCTTGCTCCCAAGCAAACGCACAGGCAAGAAACAGCTTGATGCTTAAATCCAGGTTGAAATAAAAGCTCTCCATGCGAAGATCCTTCATGACACAGGAAACAGTAGCACACTGTTAAGATTTCAGCAGTCCTATGGTCTATATATAGAGATCCCATAATACACGCCCTCTGTAGTCACATTGGCGGTGTCTGGTTATCTAGATTTTTCTCCTGTAAAATTTGTCACCATGCGCACCAAAAACGCAAATGCAGAAAAAACCGCATGGAAAAACGTGAAACACGGCTTTTTTTAACCGCATGCGTTACTGCATGCGTCTAAAAAAACGCCGCATTTGTACGCGTTTATATGCGTTTTTTCCAGCACTTGCGGATGCGGATTAAACGCTGCGGATTCTAACGCAAATGTGAAACTAGCCTAATGCAGCAAGTTGTCCGCTATATTGTACAGCCGACAGCTGCTGGATTGTCACCTGTATGGGGAGGCTATTCTCTTATATCTCAGCAGGTCAGTAAAAAGACGTATTGGCGGTCATTAAGGGGTTAAAAGGGGACGAACAGGGGACACAAAAAAACCCAGACATTTGAATGGGGCCTTTCAAAGTGGTTAGAGTTTGGGCATCAAAATGTCATGTGTGCTACTGCAGGTGCACACAAAGTTTATGAGTCAAGTATGGTACTGTTCGTGTAATCACACTTATTGGACTGTAATAACAGATGTTCTTTCTAAGGTGATTTGATTTCCAGACTCTGAGGTATGCATGTAAAGAATAAAAAAAAGAAAGATAGCCCAACATTTTTCTAACAAACAGTTATTAATGATTGCCAAACAGAAGTTTGAAATGTAGTTATATCTACTAATGTTGTAAATTGTAGAGACCTGGCTGATATATAGCTGTGTTTTCTGGGTGCTATTTAGATTTTGGAAATGAGATGTTTATTGGTAACTGCAAATAATTTTTAATAATTATTTAGGGACTTACATTTCGCTCAATTTCTAATGTATGACACGTAACATTACTTGACTATAATTGCTGTATGCTTTATTACTTTACTTGTCAATAACACAAATGTGTATCAAAATGAGAATGGTTACTTCCCTATATGAATTTTCAGATGATTAGTAAGATGAGTTCTCGCGGGAAAACATTTGCCACATTCTAAACATGAAAACGGTTTCTCCCCTGTGTGCCTCCTCTCATGCATTTCAAGATCTGATTTCTGAGCAAAACATCTCCCACATTTAAGGCATGGATACGGCTTCACTCCGGTGTGAACCCTCAGGTGTCTATTAAGATGTGTTTTCTGGCTGAAAGATCTCTCACATTCTGAACATGAATATGGCTTCTCCCCTGTGTGAATTCTCTGATGATTAACAAGATCACATTTCTGTTTAAAACGTTTCCCACATTCAGAACATGAATATGGCTTCTCCCATCTGTGAATTCTCTGGTGTAAAACAACACTTGATTGATCTGCAAAACGTTTCCCACATTCGGAACATGGGAATGTATTTAACACTGTGTGAATTTTCTCATTTCTAACATGACTTTCCTTTGGAACACATGTCATTTGAAAAAATGAATATGTAGTCTCTCCCGTTTGAATTCTTTGATGATCAACATTCTTACTTTCATTTTTAATTTGATTAACAGTCTGTAGTGAATTAGGAACATAGACCAGTTGGACAGGGTAACATAATTTATACACGTTGTGAGTGGCTGCGGGTGTAGATGGGAGAATGACTCGCTGTTTATTTGTATTTTGTGTGATACCACGGTGATCGGCTTTAAAATCTGTAGATATCCCATATTTTTTCAAGCTTCTTATATGATCACCTAGCAAAAAATAAAAGTGAGATTAAGTCATACAAGTTGCAAAGCATGTAGCACAATTCAATAATTAACAGATTAAGTCTTACCACAGGTTGGCCCCTATTGACCACTCTGAGAATGGAAGGTTTAACCAGCCAAATTCCTCTTTTTCCTGACATCTTCTGTCAGGATAAAACTGGGACACCTTCATTCACACTATAGCAATACCATGTCCAACTTAAAATAGTGGGTTTCAATTACATTAATGTGTACAACAACCTTACAACTTTTGTGGTAAAACAGATCATCATCTCACCGTAAAGCCAAGTTCACACAACTGTACCAAAAAAAAAAACATCTGATTTTCAACCATAAGTACATTATGAGAGTAATACAAAGGACTGGAACATGACTTATTCCTTCCAAAGACTGTAGAAAGAACCACGAAATATTCCGTATGGATGGAGGAAAGGCGATTCCGGCAGTTAAATGTGAAAAACGTCTTCACATTTAGAGCAGTAAGACAGCGGAATGCCAACCACAAGAGACAATAATGGCAAATACTATAAGACGGGGTGGGGAACCTTTTTACAGCCGAGGACCATTTGTAAATCACAGGGGAGCATATAGCTGGAGAGCACAGAAATCACAGGGAGGCACAAAGATCAAAGGAGGGCACATAGCTAGGGGGCACAGAGATCAAGGAGGAGCACATAGCTGGAGGGGACAGAGATAACAGGGGGCACAGATCAGATGGGAGCACAAATATTGCAGAGGGGTACATAGCAGGGGGGCACAAAGATCATAGGGGGCAATAGGTGGAGGGCACAGAAATCACAAGGGGAACAGAGATCATAGGGGGCACATAGATGGGGGCACAGAAATCACAGAGGGGCATATAGCTGCGGTGGGCAGAGAGATCACAGGGGGAACATAGCTGGGGGCACAGGGATCACAGGAGGGGCACAGAGATGACATGGGAGCACATAGCTGGGAGGCACAGAGACCACAGGGGGGTTAGAGTTGGGGGAGCAAAGAGATCGCATTGGTGCACATAGCAGGGGCCACAGAGATCACAGGGGCACATAGCTGCAGGGCACAGGGATAACAGGAGGGGCACAGAGATGACATGCGGCCACATAGCTGGGAGGCACAGAGATCACAGGGGGCTTATAGTTGGGGGAGCAAAGGATCATATTGGGGCACAGAGATCACAGGGGCACAAATGGGGGCAGAGGGATCACTGAAGGGGCACAGAGATGACATGGAGAACTGAGCTGGGAGGCACAGAGATCACAGGGGGCGTATAGTTGGGGGAGCAAAGAGATCATATTAGGGAACATAGAGGGGGCACAGATCACAGGGGGCACATCACTGAGGGGCACAGGGATCACATAGTTGGGAGGCACAGAGATTACAGGGGGCTTATAGTTAGGGGAGCAAAGAGATCATATTGTGACACATAGATCATAGTGGGCACATAGCTGAGAGACATCACCTGCGGACACAGAGCTGCCAGCACAGAGATCGCTCTGGACTCTTTGGCAGGCAGCAGCTCCTCTTCCTGGAAGACGGGAGAGTGTTGTGAATTCAGCTTTTGGGCTCCCTCCGGTGGTTGTAGAGGGTAATGCAGTTGTGCCTGGACTGCAGGAGTGGACAGGTGTATCTACTAATTGCAAAACTGACTGGGGTATATAGCTTTGCAGGATCCTTTAGTCAGTGCCAGTTGTCCATTGTTCTGGAAGGATTCACTTCCCTGCTGGTCCCTCCAGTTTGCTGTGCTTTTCTACAAAGATAAGTCCTGCTTGGTTTTTTCTGTCCACCTGCAGTGGACTTTATAGTTCTGTGCACTATTCATGTTTTTGTTTTGTCCAGCTTAGTCTGTGAAGGATTTTTTGCAGCCTAGATATTTCTCTGGAGATGCCGATATACCCCCCATGTCTTTAGTCAGATGTGGTGATCCGTATTTTCTGCGGTGGATATTTTCTAGTGTTTTTGTACTGACCGCATAGTACTCTGTTCTTTTCTTTCTTTTTAGCTAGTATGGCCTCCTATGCTAAAATCTGATTTCATATCTGCGTATGTGATTTCCCTCTCCTCTCACAGTCAATATTTGTGGGGGGCTGTCTATCCTTTGGGGATTTTCTCTGAGGCAAGATAGGTTTCCTGTTTCTGCCTTTAGGGGTAGTTAGATCTTAGGCTGTGCCGAGGGGTCTAGGGAGTGTTAGGTACCCCCCACGGCTACTTCTAGTTGCGCTGCTAGTTCAGGGTTTGCGGTCAGTACAGGGACCACCTTCTCCAGAGTCCGTCTCATGCTGCTCCTAGGCCACCAGATCATAACAGTACAACTGGCCAACAATGAGTTAATTGCATCTCAGAAGGGCGGAAAGCTTTTGAGCCATTTTTTTTTCCTTAGCCTGTTTGGTATTTTCCTCCCTCTTTACCTCTGGGTGGCTACGGAGTCTAGTATTAACATGAATGTTCAGAAGTTAGTTTTTCGGGTGGATCAGCTTGCTGCTAGGGGACAGGGTATTTCAGATTTCAATGTTCAAACTCCTGCCTTAGAACCTAAGATTCCCACTCCTGATTTATTCTTTGGTGACAGATCCAAATTTTTGAGTTTCAAAAATAACTGTAAACTGTTTTTAGCATTAAGACCCCGGTCTTCTGGTGATCCTATTCAGCAAGTTAGAATCATCATATCTCTGCTGCGTGGTGACCCACAGGATTGGGCATTTTCCCTGGAATCTGGCAATCCTGCTTTGCTTAATGTTGATTCGTTCTTTCAGGCATTGGGGTTGTTGTATGATGAGCCTAATTCTGTGGATCAGGCTGAAAAAATCTTGTTAGCCCTGTGTCAAGGTCAAGAAGCGGCAGAATTGTATTGCCAGAAATTTAGAAAATGGTCTGTACTGACTAAATGGAATGAGGATGCCTTGGCGGCAATTTTCAGAAAGGGTCTTTCTGAATCCGTTAAAGATGTTATGGTGGGGTTCCCCACGCCTGCTGGTCTGAGTGATTCTATGGCTCTGGCCTTTCAGATTGATCGGCGCTTGCGTGAGCGCAGAGTTGTGCACACTGTGGCGTTGCCCTCTGAGCGGAGCCCTGAGCCTATGCAGTGTGATAGGATTTTGTCTAGAGCTGAATGTCAAACATTCAGGCGTCAGAATAGGTTGTGTTTTTACTGCGGTGATTCTGCTCATGTTATTTCTGATTGCCCTAAGCGTACTAAGAGAATCGCTAGTTCTGTTGCCATCAGTACTATACAACCTAAATTTCTGTTATCCGTGACCTTGATCTGCTCATTATCATCATTTTCTGTCATGGCATTTGTGGATTCAGGCGCCGCTCTGAACTTAATGGACTTAGAATTTGCCAGACGTTGTGGTTTTCCCTTACAGCCTTTGCAGAACCCTATTCCTTTGAGGGGCATTGATGCTACACCGTTGGCTAAAAATAAACCTAAGTTTTGGACACAGCTGACCATCCAGCCCATCAGGAAGATTGTCGTTTTCTGGTGTTGCATAATTTGCATGATGATATTGTGCTGGGTTTTCCATGGTTGCAGCTACATAATCCGGTGTTGGATTGGAAATCCATGTCTGTGACTAGTTGGGGTTGTCAGGGGGTTCATGATCAGTTTCCTTTGATGTCAATTTCCTCTTCCCCCTCTTCTGAAGTTCCTGAGTTTTTGTCTGACTTCCAGGATGTATTCGATGAGCCCAAATCCAGTTCCCTTCCACCGCATAGGGACTGTGATTGTGCTATTGACTTGATTCCAGGTTGTAAGTTCCCTAAGGGCCGACTTTTCAACCTGTCTGTGCCTGAACATACCGCCATGCGGAGCTATATTAAGGAGTCTTTGGAGAAAAGGCATATTCGGCCATCTTCTTCACTGTTGGGAGCGGGGTTCTTTTTTGTTGCCAAGAAGGATGGCTCCTTGAGACCCTGTATTGATTATCACCTCTTGAATAAGATCACGGTTAAATTTCAATACCCCTTGCCTTTGCTTACTGATTTGTTTGCTAGGATTAAGGGGTCTAACAAATTTACTAAGATTGACCTTCGAGGCAGGGCCGTATTTGCCACTAGGCACGTGAGGGCACGTGCCTAGGACAGGGACAATGCAGGGGGCGGCACCTGAGCAAGGTTTTTTTTTTTTTGTTTTTTTTTAAAAAGCTGGGTCACCTCCCGAACGACCCCGCCCCCCCTGGCCGCCCACCCTCCCTTTCGCCCTCCTTGAAGACAATACTCACCCTGCTGCTCCAGCGATGCCTGGTCTCGGCGTCTGGAGCTCGTCCTTAATGAGCGGTCACGTGGTACCGCTAATTAAGGTCATGAATATGCGCATATTCATGACCTTAATGAGCAGAGCGGTATCACCTGACCGCCCACGCAGGAAGAAGGTGCAGCGCGCCGGGAGTCGGGACAGCCAGAGGGACGTCGCGGCCGCGCGGTGAGGAGCAGGTGAGTATGAGGGATGGGGGGACAGGGGAGGGGGGGAAGAAGGAGGACGGTAAGCCGCGCCATTCAAGATGGGGGGTGGAGGAATATGAGCCATGCATACAGGTGTGGGGGGTGGAGGAATATGAGCCATGCACACGGGGGGAAGTGGAGGAATATGAGCCATGCATACGGGGGGGGGGGGTGGAATATGAGCCATGCGTACAGGGGGGGGGGGGGTGGAATATGAGCCATGCATACAGGGGGGGTGGAATATGAGCCATGCATACAGGGGGGGTGGAATATGAGCCATTCATACAGGGGGGTGGGGAATATGAGCCATGCATACAGGGGGGTGGGGAATATGAGCCATGCATACAGGGGGGTGGGGAATATGAGCCATGCATACAAGAGGGGGGGTCATTATACAGTATGGAGAACTGTGTGTGGCCATAATACAGTATTGAGCATCATGTGTGGCCATTATACAGTATGGAGCATCATGTGGCCGTTATACAGGATGGAGCATCATGTGTGGCCATTATACAGTATGGAGCATCATGTGTGGCCATTATACAGTATGGAGCATCATGTGTGACCGTTATACAGTATGGAGCATCATGTGTGGCCATTATACAGTATTGAGCATCATGTGGAGCCATTATACAGTATGGAGCATTGTGTGGCCATTATACAGGATGGAGCATCATGTGTGGCCATTATACAGGATGGAGCATTATGTGTGGCCATTATACAGGATGGAGCATCATGTGTGGCCATTATACAGGATGGAGCATCACGTGCGGCCGTTATACAGTATGGAGCATTGTGTGGCCATTATACAGGATGGAGCATCATGTGTGGCCGTTATACAGGATGGAGCATCATGTATGGCCGTTATACAGGATGGAGCATCATGTGTGGCCGTTATACAGGATGGAGCATCATGTGTGGCCGTTATACAGGATGGAGCATCATGTGTGGCCAATGGCCATTATACAGTATGGAGCATCATGTGCAGTCATTATACAGTATGGAGCACTGTGTGGCCATATTTTTTTTGTTTATAATTATTGTATATAAAACAGTGTGATCAGCAGTGCTAAATGGCTGTGGTTGGGATGTGGATATGGGTGTGACTAGTTGTGAAATGGGTGTGGTCAGAGGTATGGCCTAAAATTTGCCGCGGCGCACTACGTGCGCCGCAAACTTCATAACTCCTTCCCTTTTTCAAAAGTTGGGAGGTATGGTACCGCATTTGCCAGATCATGGCAAGTGCCGCAAATCCCATAGGGAATGAATGAGGTTGAACGCAGTGTTGCCGTAAGTGATCCGGTACGCGGCAGATGCAGAAAAACTGCCGATCTGCTGCAAAAGGCGACTGCCGATAGTGTCTTACTCACCAAAGTGGGAGGCAGCACTAAAAGTGCCTAGGGCAGCAGAAACTCTAAATACGGCCCTGCTTCGAGGGGCATATAATCTTATTCGTATCAAGCAGGGTGACAAATGGAAAACTGCATTTAATACGCCCGAAGGCCATTTTGAATACCTTGTGATGCCATTCGGACTCTCTAATGCCCCATCTGTGTTCCAATCCTTCATGCATGATATCTTTTGGAGTTATCTTGATAAATTCATGGTTGTATATTTGGATGATATTTTGATTTTTTCCAATGATTGGGAGTCTCATGTGAAACAGGTCAGGATGGTATTTCAGATCCTCCGTAATAATGCTTTATTTGTGAAGGGGTCAAAGTGCCTCTTTGGAGTGCAGAAGGTTTATTTTTTGGGTTTCATTTTTTCTCCCTCATCTATAGAAATGGATCCGGTTAAGGTTCAGGCCATTCATGATTAGATTCAGCCCACATCTGTGAAGAGCTTTCAGAAATTTTTGGGCTTTGCTAATTTTTATCATCGTTTCATTGCCAACTTCTCCAGTGTGGTTAAACCTCTAACTGATTTGATCAAGAAAGGCGCTGATGTGACGAATTGGTCCTCTGCGGCTGTTTCTGCCTTTCAGGAGCTTAAACGCCGATTTACTTCTGCCCCTGTGTTGCGTCAGCCAGATGTTTCTCTTCCATTTCAGGTTGAGGTTGACGCGTCGGAGATTGGGGCAGGGGCCATTTTGTCTCAGAGGAATTCTGATGGTTCCTTGATGAAACCGTGTGCCTTCTTTTCTCGGAAGTTTTCGCCTGCGGAATGCAATTATGATGTCAGCAATCGGGAGTTGTTGGCTATGAAGTGGGCATTTGAGGAGTGGCGACATTGGCTTGAGGGGGCCAAGCACCGTATTGTGGTCCTGATCGATCATAAGAATCTGATTTACCTCGAGTCTGCCAAACGGCTGAATCCTAGACAGGCTCGATGGTCCCTGTTTTTCTCCCGTTTTGATTTTGTGGTCTCGTACATTCCTGGTACTAAGAATGTTAAGGCGGATGCCCTCTCTAGGAGTTTCTTTTCCTGATTCCCCTGGGGTTCTTGAGCCGGTCGGCATTTTGAAGGAAGGGGTGATTCTTTCTGCCATCTCCCCTGATTTGCGATGGGTTCTTCAGGAATTTCAGGCTGATAAGCCTGACCGCTGTCCTGTGGGGAAACTGTTTGTTCCTGATAGATGGACTAGTAAAGTGATTTCTGAGGTTCATTGTTCTGTGTTGGCTGGCCATCCTGGGATTTTTGGTACCAGAGATTTGGTTACTAGGTCCTTTTGGTGGCCTCCTTTGTCACGGTATGTGCGTTCTTTTGTGCAGTCCTGTGGGATTTGTGCGCGGGCTAAGCCTTGCTGTTCCCGCACTAGTGGGTTGCTTTTGCCATTGCCGGTCCCTGAGAGACCTTGGACGCATATTTCTATGGATTTTATTTCCGATCTTCCTGTTTCCCAAAGAATGTCGGTTATCTGGGTTGTCTGTGACCGATTTTCTAAGATGGTTCATTTGGTACCTTTGCCTAAATTGCCTTCTTCTTCTGATTTGGTTCCGTTGTTTTTTCAGCATGTGGTGCGTTTGCATGGTATTCCGGAGAATATTGTGTCCGACAGAGGTTCCCAGTTTGTTTCCAGGTTTTGGCGGGCTTTTTGTGCCAAGCTGGGCATTGATTTGTCTTTTTCCTCTGCATTTCATCCTCAGACAAATGGCCAGACTGAGCGAACTAATCAGACCTTAGAGACCTATTTGAGATGCTTTGTGTCTGCTGATCAGGATGATTGGGTGGTTTTTTTGCCATTGGCCGAGTTTGCCCTTAATAATCGGGCTAGTTCGGCTACTTTGGTTTCACCTTTTTTTTGTAATTTTGGTTTTCATCCTCGTTTTTCTTCTGGGCAGGTTGAGCTTTCTGACCTTCCTGGTGTGGATTCTGTGGTCGACAGGTTGCAGCAGATTTGGGCTTATGTGGTGGACAATTTGGTGCTGTCTCAGGAGGAGGCTCAGCGTTTTGCTAACCGTCGTCGGTGTGTTGGTTCCCGGCTTCGGGTTGGTGATCTGGTTTGGTTATCTTCCCGTCATGTTCCTATGAAGGTTTCTTCCCCTAACTTTAAGCCTCGATTTATTGGTCCTTATAGGATTTCTGAGATTATTAATCCGGTGTCCTTTCGCCTGGCGCTTCCGGCCTCTTTTGCTATTCATAATGTCTTCCATAGATCTTTGTTGCGGAAATATGTGGAGCCCGTTGTTCCCTCTGTTGATCCTCCGGCCCCTGTGTTGGTCGATGGGGAGTTGGAATATGTTGTAGAGAAGATTTTGGATTCCCGTTTTTCGAGGCGGAAGCTTCAGTACCTTGTCAAGTGGAAGGGTTATGGCCAGGAGGATAATTCTTGGGTTTCTGCCTCTGATGTCCATGCCGTTGATTTGGATCGTGCCTTTTATCGTGCTCATCCTGATCGGCCTGGGGGCTCTGGTGAGGGTTCGGTGACCCCTCCTCAAGGGGGGGTACTGTTGTGAATTCAGCTTTTGGGCTCCCTCCATTGGTTGTAGAGGGTAATGCAGTTGTGCCTGGACTTCAGGAGTGGACAGGTGTATCTACTAATTGCAAAACTGACTGGGGTATATAGCTTTGCAGGATCCTTTAGTCAGTGCCAGTTGTCCATTGTTCTGGAAGGATTCACTTCCCTGCTGGTCCCTCCAGTTTGCTGTGCTTTTCTACAAAGATAAGTCCTGCTTGGTTTTTTCTGTCCACCTGCAGTGGACTTTATAGTTCTGTGCATTTTTCATGTTTTTGTTTTGTCCAGCTTAGTCTGTGAAGGATTTTTTGCAGCCTAGATATTTCTCTGGAGATGCCGATATACCCCCCATGTCTTTAGTCAGATGTGGTGATCCGTATTTTCTGCGGTGGATATTTTCTAGTGTTTTTGTACTGACCGCATAGTACTCTGTTCTTTTCTTTCTTTTTAGCTAGTATGGCCTCCTATGCTAAAATCTGATTTCATATCTGCGTATGTTATTTCCCTCTCCTCTCACAGTCAATATTTGTGGGGGGCTGTCTATTCTTTGGGGATTTTCTCTGAGGCAAGATAGGTTTCCTGTTTCTGCCTTTAGGGGTAATTAGATCTTAGGCTGTGCCGAGGGGTCTAGGGAGTGTTAGGTACCCGCCACGGCTACTTCTAGTTGCGCTGCTAGTTCAGGGTTTGCGGTCAGTACAGGGACCACCTTCTCCAGAGTCCGTCTCATGCTGCTCCTAGGCCACCAGATCATAACAGGAGAGCTAACCACGCCCGCAGTCACTAACCCCGCCCACGCTGATGACACCATTCATGTGCAGGGCAGACAGCATTCTGTGATGAACACTGAGTGCTGTGCACTTAGAGTTAAAAGGCCGGTAACCGGCAGGATACGGCTGCCGCCCGGGCATTGACTACTCCGGGGACCTTCCCGTGGGCCGCATGAAAAGCCAAAAATCCACACGGATTTGATGCGGATATTCATGCGTTTTTTTCATGCAGATTTGTATGCCTCTTTGAAAGCTAAATAAAGATCTATTATTGAACAACAACAAAAAAACAATAGTGATGTAATTTCTTGTCCAACCTCTTCATTTACATACTTCATTGAAGAATAATGTTAACACACAGAAATATAGATAGATCGATAGATAGATAATAGATAGATAATAGATAGATATATTTATAGATAGAGATGACCACTATACAAGTTTATGACCACTGCACATCTCATATCTTCACAGCATAGACAATTGCCTTCAGATGACCCCAGCATCTGAAACAATGGATACTGGAAGCCTGTGCTAGCATTTCTTCTGCGGTGTTGCCATCAGTGTGTCCAGAGTGGGAGAAGACTTTGAACACATTTTACAAGTGGTCATAAACTTGTAAATAACTCATGAAAGAATAAAGTTACGTTAAATCCAAGCACACCATTGTATTTCTTGTGAAATTCTCAATAAGTTTGATGACCCTCTTCCCATAGGAAAAAAAAAAGTTGGATCCAAAATTGCCGACTTAAAAATGGCCACCACCCATCTTGAAAAATTTTCCCCCTCCCATATATTAATGTGCCACAAACAGGAAGTTGATATCACCAACCATTCCCATTTTATTTAGGTGTATCCATATAAATGACCCACCCTGTAGATAAGATACGGTATATCTATAGATCAATCTATCTATAGATATATTTATAGATCTATCTATATTATCTATCCATCTATAGATATATCCATCTATCTATAGATATATCTATCTATCAATATATCTATAGATATATTGATAGATACAGTATCTATATATATAATTGCCTAAGGGTTTTTCCGTCTGTCTGTCTTTCTGTCTGTCTGTCCTGGAAATCCCGCGTCTCTGATTGGTCGAGGCCGCTAGGCCTCGACCAATCAGACACCGGCACAGCATCAACGTAGGAATCCCGCGTCTCTGATTGGTCGAGGCCGCCAGACCTCGACCAATCAGCAACGGGCACAGCGACGATGATGTCATAAAGGACGTAGACATCCCGCGTCTCTGATTGGTCGAGGCCGCCAGGCCTCGACCAATCAGCAACGGGCACAGCGATGATGATGTCATAAAGGACGTAGACATCTCACGTTTCTGATTCAGCGACGGGCACAGTATCGACGTAGATGTCATAATGGTTGCCATGGCAACGATGATGTCATAAAGGTTGCCTCGACCAATCAGCGACGGGCACAATCTGCCGCGAATTCTGGAATCATCACTGTCCATATACTACGGGGACATGCATATTCTAGGATACCCGATGCGTTAGAATCGGGCCACAATCTAGTATCTATATATAGATATAGCAAGCCAGATGTTTAGTAATAAACATAATAAAATGGTACATAAAGAGTTAAATAAAGACACACACACACAAAAAATCTGCTTTAGGCCAGGGTCACACTTACCACTGGCACTCAGACTAGAGTGTTCAGTTGCATAGAAATAGATGCAGCCGCACACTCTGGTCCCGAGTGCCGGCAGCAGTGCCGGGTATTGATGCGAGAGACTCGTGCAAGTTTCTTGCAAGTGTGACCCCAGCTTTAAATGAAATATGTTTAATTTATTAAAAAATTGAAAAAAAAAAATGGCATGGGCTCCCGCACAATTTTCTGCATCAGAGAGGGAAAGCCAGCAACTAGGGGCCGATGTTTATAGCCTGGGAAGGGGTTAATACCCATGGATCTTCCCAGACTATGAATATCAGACTGCAACTGTATATTTAGCCTTACTGGCTATTACGATACGATACACTTTATTGATCCCGTGGGAAATTATGGTATCACAGCAGCACGACTTAAATCATAAAAATCATAAAGGAATTACATAGTTGACATGACAGTTTGTTGACAGAAGAACATTATACATTAGAATAGGACATACAGAACAAGTGAACTGAAATGTAGAGAAATAAGAAAATATTAAAATAGGGCCCCCCCAAAAAAACGATGTGGGGTCCCCCTATAATTAATAGCCAGAAAAGGCTATGCAGACAGCTGTGGGCTGATATTAATAGCCTAGGAAAGGACCATAGATATTACTCCCCCGGCTACAAACACCAGCACTCAGCCACCCCAGAAATGGCGCATCTGTAAGGCTCCTTTCACACTAGCGTCGGAATCTCCCCGTCGCAATGCGTTGGGGAGAGATTCCGACGCTAGCGTTTGCTGCATTGCACAATGGGTGCAGCGGATGCATTTTTCCGGCGCATCCGCTGCCCCATTGTAAGGTGCGGGGAGGTGGGGGCGGAGTTCCGGCCGCGCATGTGCGGTTGGAAAAAGCGGTCCGTCAGGAGAAAAAAACGTTACATATAGGGTTTTTTTCTCCCGACGGTCCGCCAAAGCATGACGCATCCGTCGCAAGACGGATGCGAAGTGTGGCAATCCGTCGCAAATGCGTAGTCAATAGAAGTAACATAGTAACATAGTAACATAGTTAGTAAGGCCGAAAAAAGACATTTGTCCATCCAGTTCAGCCTATATTCCATCATAATAAATACCCAGATCTACGTCCTTCTACAGAACCTAATAATTGTATGATACAATATTGTTCTGCTCCAGGAAGACATCCAGGCCTCTCTTGAACCCCTCGACTGAGTTCGCCATCACCACCTCCTCAGGCAAGCAATTCCAGATTCTCACTGCCCTAACAGTAAAGAATCCTCTTCTATGTTGGTGGAAAAACCTTCTCTCCTCCAGACGCAAAGAATGCCCCCTTGTGCCCGTCACCTTCCTTGGTATAAACAGATCCTCAGCGAGATATTTGTATTGTCCCCTTATATACTTATACATGGTTATTAGATCGCCCCTCAGTCGTCTTTTTTCTAGACTAAATAATCCTAATTTCGCTAATCTATCTGGGTATTGTAGTTCTCCCATCCCCTTTATTAATTTTGTTGCCCTCCTTTGTACTCTCTCTAGTTCCATTATATCCTTCCTGAGCACCGGTGCCCAAAACTGGACACAGTACTCCATGTGCGGTCTAACTAGGGATTTGTACAGAGGCAGTATAATGCTCTCATCATGTGTATCCAGACCTCTTTTAATGCACCCCATGATCCTGTTTGCCTTGGCAGCTGCTGCCTGGCACTGGCTGCTCCAGGTAAGTTTATTATTAACTAGGATCCCCAAGTCCTTCTCCCTGTCAGATTTACCCAGTGGTTTCCCATTCAGTGTGTAATGGTGATATTGATTCCCTCTTCCCATGTGTATAACCTTACATTTATCATTGTTAAACCTCATCTGCCACCTTTCAGCCCAAGTTTCCAACATATCCAGATCCATCTGTAGCAGAATACTATCTTCTCTTGTATTAACTGCTTTACATAGTTTTGTATCATCTGCAAATATCGATATTTTACTGTGTAAACCTTCTACCAGATCATTAATGAATATGTTGAAGAGAACAGGTCCCAATACTGACCCCTGCGGTACCCCACTGGTCACAGCGACCCAGTTAGAGACTATACCATTTATAACCACCCTCTGCTTTCTATCACTAAGCCAGTTACTAACCCATTTACACACATTTTCCCCCAGACCAAGCATTCTCATTTTGTGTACCAACCTCTTGTGCGGCACGGTATCAAACGCTTTGGAAAAATCGAGATATACCACGTCCAATGACTCACCTTGGTCCAGTCTATAGCTTACCTCTTCATAAAAACTGATTAGATTGGTTTGACAGGAGCGATTTCTCATAAACCCATGCTGATATAGAGTTAAACAGTTATTCTCATTGAGATAATCCAGAATAACATCCCTCAGAAACCCTTCAAATATTTTACCAACAATAGAGGTTAGACTTACTGGCCTATAATTTCCAGGTTCACTTTTAGAGCCCTTTTTGAATATTGGCACCACATTTGCTATGCGCCAGTCCTGCGGAACAGACCCTGTCGCTATAGAGTCACTAAAAATAAGAAATAATGGTTTATCTATTACATTACTTAGTTCTCTTAGTACTCGTGGGTGTATGCCATCCGGACCCGGAGATTTATCTATTTTAATCTTATTTAGCCGGTTTCGCACCTCTTCTTGGGTTAGATTGGTGACCCTTAATATAGGGTTTTCATTGTTTCTTGGGATTTCACCTAGCATTTCATTTTCCACCGTGAATACCGTGGAAAATGAGGGAAAAAACGCATTTATGGGGAAAAAACGCATCCTGCAAGCACTTTTGCAGGATGCGTTTTTTCTGCAAAACGACGCATTGTGACGGATTTATAAAAACGCTAGTGTGAAAGTAGCCTAAGATGTGCCAATTTTGGCACTTAGCCTCTCTCTTCCCACTGCCCTGTAGCAGTGGCATATGGGGTAATAGGGGGTTAATGTCACCTTTGAATTGTAAGGTGACATCAAGCCGGCTTAGTAATGGAGAGGCGTCAATAAAGACACCTATCCATTACTAATCCTATAGTTGTTAATGCAAGAAATAAACACACACAGCCAGAATAAAGTATTGCAATGAAATAAAACACTACACAGTTTTGCCATCTTTATTTTTCTGCCAATCCATGCGACGCCCTCGATCTCCTGGAAAAAAAAGAAAAAATACACTGTCGGCTTTTGAACGCAGGTGATTCCGCATGTGTTCATTGTACCATGCGGAATCATCACGTCCATTACATTGTATGGGCGACATTAAGGCTATGTGCACATGTATTTGTGAGGGCTGCGGATTTTTCCGCAGCGGATTTGATAAATCCCCAGGGCAAAAGCACTGCTTTTTTCCTGCGGATTTATCATTGATTTACCGCGGTTTTTCACCTACGGTTTTGTATTATGGAGCAGGTGTAAAACCGCTGCGGAATCCGCACAAAGAATTGACATGCTGCAGAATGTAAACTGTTGCGTTTCCACACGTTTTTTTCCGCAGCATGTGCACTGCGGATTGTGTTTCCCATAGGTTTACATTGTACTGTAAACGCATGGGAATCTGCTGCGGAAATGCTGCGGATCCACAGCAAAATCCGCAGCGTGTGAACATAGCCTTATCTTACGGAGAAGCAAGTCTCCGCAAGATAAATTGAGATGCAGCAGTCTGGAAAGACGTGCCGCATGTCCGTCTCCGCAGGTGATGCGCAGGGGTCTCTGGCCGCATAGTGGAGTCGGGATTTCTTGAAATCCCATCCACTATGCTGTAACATCTGGACGCTGCAATGTACGCGGCGTCCAACTCGCAGCATTCACTGACCGTGGGAATGTACCCTTACAAAACAAAAAAAAATTTCATACATGTTAGGCCGGTTTCACACGTCCTGATATTTCTGGTAACGGAAAAAAACGGTATCAGAGATAACAGTGTCCGTGTAATACTTGCGGCACACGTGTGGCAACTGTGTGCCGCATCAGTACCTCATGTACGGGCCCCAGGGAAGAAGTGGTACAGTAAGCGCTGTTCCCCGGCGCTGAAGACAGCTTTCATCATTCTCCACTGCTCTGACGGTTATCAGGGAGAACGATCAAAGTTATATTCAAGTGATAACAATAACAGCAGATGGCGGCTGATGGGACTATTACTACCATCAGCCTACACCTGTTGCCCTAATACCAGTGACAGCAGGAGTGGCTGCCTGTGTTATAAATATTTAAAACATATATGAATATATAAAACATCCGGCATGGGTTCCCTTGTATTTTCTATAACCAACCAGGCAAAACTCATAGTTGGCGGCTGCAACCCTCAGCTGTCAGCTTCTGCAAGGCTGGTTATCAAAAATAAAAGGGGTCCCCACACTGTAATTTTTATTTATTTAAATAAATGTAATAAAATTGCGTGGGCTCTCTCCTACTTTTGACAACCAGCCTTGCTAAAGCACACAGCTGGGAGATGGTACTCTCAGGCTGGTAAGGGGCCATTGATATTGACCCCTCTAGCCTAAAAATAGCAGCCCGCAGCTGCCCAGAAAAGGCACTTCTATTAGGTTCAATTCTGATGCTTTGCCCGGCTGTTCCCAATTGACCTGTAGCGGTGGCAAGTGGGGTTCCTATCTGTGGGATTGTGGGAAGTCACCTTTGTATTGTCAGGTGACATCAAGCCCATGGCTTAGCAATGGAGAGGCGTCTAAAAGACACCTGTCCATTACTAATCTTACATTTATATGGTAAATAAAGACACAGCCAGAATAAAGTCTTTTATTAGAAATAAAAATAACAACTGTGTTTTTTTGTTTTTTTTAAGTAAAAATGGAAAAACAGTTATACTCACCTAATGCCTAGTTCCACTGAATCGCTTGCCTCCTGTCATAAAACAAAAATAAAAAAAACAACAATATGCCTCACCTATCAGTCCTTGTGTTCCTTGCTATAATCCATGTCTGGGGGATATATAGTTTTCAACCTGGATGGTGCCAAGATGCAACCGTCCATACTGAGAACTACTGGTGAATGAGCTGCTGCGAGCTTAGCATCATTGACCAGTGGTGACTTCATCGTGGTTACCTCTGGTCAGTGAGGCTGCGTTCCCAGTCAGGCTGAACTGTGGTGACATCAGCATTGTGGGAAAAAGTCAGTCATGAGGTCACCACAGTTCAAGCTCAGTGGCTTCACAGCAGTTCATGGTGAGAAATTATTACGGTGATCTGCTGTGAACCATAAAAGTTATCAGGCTTCTCACTTCTTCTCAACCTATTACCTGCACCCTGACCCTATTCCCTCTCACTTCCTTCAATCCCTCTCGCCGGCTGTCACCACAAACTTAACTAAAATATGTAACCTCTCTGTTTCATCCCTTACCTTTCCCTCCTTCAAACACAATCCCCAGGGAGGAGATTGGAACAAAACACAATCCTCTAAACTGCATGCTCGCAAACGCCAGAAGACTGACAAACAAGATGGAAGAACTAGAAGCAGAAATATCTACAGGTAACTATGACATAGTGGGAATAACCGAGACATGGTTAGATGAAATCTATGACTGGACAGTTAACTTACAGGGGTACAGTCTGTTTAGAAAGGATCGTAAAAATCGGAGAGGAGGGGTTTGTCTTTATGTAAAGTTTTGTCTAAAGTGCACTTTAAGGGAGGATATTCGTGAAGGGAATGAGGATGTCGAGTCCATAAGGGTTGAAATACATGGAGGGAAAAATAGTAACAAAATTCTCATTGGCTCTGTTACAAACCCCCAAATATAACAGAAATCATGGACAGTCTACTACTAAGGCAGATAGACGAAGCTGCAACCTATAACGAGGTCCTTGTTATGGGGACTTTAACTACCCGGATATTAACTGGGAAACAGAGACCTGCTAAACCCATAAAGGCAACAGGTTTCTGCTAACAACCAAGAAAAATTATCTTTCACAATTGGTGCAGAATCCAACCAGAGGAGCAGCACTTTTAGACCTAATACTATCTAATAGCCCTGACAGAATAACAAATCTGAGAGGTTGTCTGGTATCTAGGAAATAGCAACCACAATGTTGTACAGTTTCACCTGTCTTTCACTAGGGGGACTTCTCAGGGAGTCACAAAAACACTGAACTTTAGGAAGGCAAAGTGTGACCAGCTTAGAGATTCCCTTAATCTGGTAGACTGGGACAATATCCTCAGAAAGAAGAATACAGATAATAAATGGGAAATGTTTAAGAACATCTTAAATAGGCACTGTAAGCGGTTTATACCTTATGGGAAAAGAAATAGGAAAAACCAAATGTGGCTAAACAAAGAAGTAAGACGGGCAATTAACAGTAAAAAGAGAGCATTAAAACCACTAAAGCATAATGGCACCGTTGAAGCTCTAAAAAACTATTGGGATAAAAATACTTTATCTAAAAAACTAATTAAAGCTGCCAAAAAGGAAGCAGAAAAACACATTGCTAAGGAGTAAAACTAATCCCAAACTGTTCTTACACTATATCAATAGTAAAAGAATCAAAAGTGAGAGTGTAGGCCCCTTGACCTTTATAAGTTGTCAACTTCGACCGATAGATGGCCGATGCGATTAAACAGTGATAAATGTAAGGCTATACACATGGGTAGAAGGAATCAATATCACCATTACACACTGAACGGGAAACCACTGGGTAAATCTGACATGGAGAAGGACTTGGGAATCCTAGTTAATGATAAACTTACCTGGAGCAGCCAGTGCCAGGCAGCGACTGCCAAGGCAAACAGGATCATGGGGTGCATTAAAAGAGGTCTGGATACACATGATGAGAGCATTATACTGCCTCTGTACAAATCCATGGTAAGACCGCACGGAGTATTGTGTACAGTTTTGGGCACCGGTGCTCAGGAAGGATATAATGCAACTAGAGCGAGTACAAAGGAGGGCAACAAAATTAATAAAGGGGATGGGGTAACTACAATACCGAGAGAGATTAGCAAAACTAGGATTATTTAGTCTAGAAAAAAAGACGACTGAGGAGCGATCTAGTAACCATGTATAAGTATATAAGTGGACAATACAAATATCTCTCCGAGGATCTGTTTATACCAAGGAATGTGACGGTCACAAGGGGGCATTTTCTGCGTCTGGAGGAGAGAAGGTTTTTCCACCAACATAGAGGAGGATTCTTTATTGTTAGAGCAGTGAGAATCTGGAATTCCTTGCCTGAGGAGGAGGTGATGGTGAACTCAGTTGAGGGGTTCAAAAGAGGCCTGGATGTCTGCCTAGAGCGTAACAATATTGTATCTTACAGTTATTAGGTTCTTTAGAAGGACGTAGATCTGGCGATTTATTCTGATGGAACATAGGCAAAACTGGATGGACAAATGTCTTTTTTTAGCCTTGCTATGTTAATATGTTAAACACATCAGCACACATACATTACTTACAAAAAACATCTCTTGACCAGAACTGCGCTGCTAACTACAGACATATCTTTAATCTCCTCTTTATCTCTAAACTCCTGGAATGCTTGGTCCACTATCGTCTAGTGTGTTATCTCTCATATTTCTATCCCTTTTCAAATCAGTTTCCACTCTTTACACTCTACAGCAGGGGTGAGGAACCTGCAGCCTGCATGCGGCCCATGGTGTCTATTTATGCGGCCCGCAGGGAGGTCCCCGGAGTCCTTAATGTCCGGGCGGCAGCCGCAACCTGCCGGCTGCCGGTCCTTTAACTCCAAGTGCACGGCACGCAGCATTCATCACAGAACGCTGCCTGCCCTGCACCTGAATGATGTCATCGGGGTGGGCGGGGTTAGTGCTGAATGCTCACCTATTCTCCTGTCCTGGAAGAGGAGCTGCTGCCAGAGAGTCCAGAGCGATCTCTGTGCTGGCAGCTCTGTGTCTGCAGGTGATCTGTGTCCCTCAGCTATGTGCCCACTGTGAATTCTGTGCCACAATATGATCTGTTTGCTCCCTCGACTATAAGCCCCCTGTGATCTCCGTGCCTACCAGGTATGTGCTCCCATGTCATCTGTGCCCCTCCTGTGATCTCTGTGCCTCCCAGCTATGTGCCTCATGTCACCTCTGTTCCCCTCCTGTGATCCCTGTGCCCCTAGCTATGTGCCCCATGTGATCCCTGTGTCCCCAGCTATGTGCCCCCTGTGATCTGTGCCCCCCACTGTGTGCCCCAATATGATCTCTGTACTTCCGCAACTATAAGCCCCATGTGAACTCTGTGCCTCCCAGCTATGTGCCCCCATGTCATCCCTGTGCCCCTCCTGTGATCCCTGTGCCCCCCAGCTATGTGCCCCCTGTAATCTCTGTGCCCCAATATCATCTCTTTGCTCCTCCAACTATAAACCCCCTGTGCTCTCTGTGCCTCCCAGCTATGTGCCCCATGTCATCTCTGTTCCCCCTGTGGTCTCTCTACCCCTCCAGCTATATGCCCCCTGTGATCTGTGCCTTCCAGCTATATGCCCCCTGTGATCTGTGCCCCCTAGCTATGTCCCCCCCGTGATCTATGTTCCCCCTGTGATCTCTCTGCCCCTTCAGCTATATGTCCCCTGTGATCTCTGTGGTGCCCTCCAGCTATATGCCCCGTGATCTCTGTGCCCCTCAGCTATGTACCCCCTGTGATTTCTGTGCCCTCCAGCTATATACCTCCTGTGATCTATGTGCCTCCCAGCTATGTGCCCCAATGTCATCTCTGTGCCCCTCCTGTGATCCGTTCCCCCAGTGATTTCTATCTCCCAGTGATCTCTCTGCCCCCCGCAGCTATATGCCCCCTTGTGATTTCTGTGCCCTCCAGCTATATGCCCCCTGTGATCTCTGTGCCCCCCCAGCTATGTACCCCCCTGATCTCTGTTCCCCCTGTGATTTCTGTGCCCTCCACCTATTGCACCCTGTGATCTCTGTGCCCCTCAGCTATGTGCATCCTTGTGATCTCTATGGCTCCCAGCTTTGTGCCCCTTGTGATCTATGTGCCCCCTTTGATCCCTGTGCCCCCCTGCTATGTACCCCCTGCAATATTTGTGCTCCCATGTATCTGTGCCCCGTTATCTCTGTCCCCTCCAGCTATGTGCTCTCCTTTGATCTTTGCGCCCCCCTGTGATTTCTGTGCCCCGTGATCTTCGTGCCACCCCTGGAAAAGCAGCCGTGAGAAGTAACATAATCAGCATCACCTATCATCACAGCTGCACCAAAGAGAAGCAGCTCCAGCCATCACATTAAGGGTGAGTTACAGTAATTAATTGTTTCACTAAATATACTGGGGTAATTTTCAAGGTGATCATTTTTATGTGGCCCCCGAATGATGGTAGAAATTTCCAAATGGCCCTCGGCTGGAAAAAGGTTCCCCACCCCTGCTCTACAGAAACCGCAATTACTAAACTCTCTAATGATCGACTAAAATCGAAATCTTATGGTCACTACTCTCTACTGATTCTCCTGGTTCTCTCTGCAGCATTTAACACTGAGTTACCAGCTCCTCCTCACTATGCTCCGCGCTATTGTCATCAATGATACTGCTCTCTTGCTTTTCCTCCTACCTCTCTAACAGCTCCTTTGGTGTACCAATTACTGGCTTTTCTACCCCTCCTCCACACCTCACTGACCTTATTGGACAAACCATATGCAGATTCGCTTTTCAGTACCATCTCTGATGCTGATGATAATAAATTATACACTTCTCTTTACATCACCCAAACATTACTACAAAATATCAATGATTATCTGTCGTCTCTAACTTTAATGATGTCTATCCTCTATCTAACGCTGAATTTGTCAAAAACTGAACTCCTTGTGTTTTCCCCCTCTACTACTCTACCTGTCATGATCCATGCCGGGTTTTGTATTGTCTCTCCTTTCCCGGTCTGGTCATGTCAGGCGTTAATTTTCCCTGCCTCATTCCTGTTTCCGGTCTGCTATCTAGCTGTGCTGTTACCTGTATGCAGTGCCAGTTATATTGCTTGCCTTCGGCGTGTGCAGCTGGCTCTGCTGAGTTCCTGATTTGTCCTACTGCTTACATCTGACTTTACCCATGTCTGTTTACCCCCTTCCTACCTGTTCCTGCTCCTTATCTCCCTGTGTGCTTGGATTCCCCGGTATTTGACTTTGACTCGTCCCTGACTTGATCTGTCTCTCCCTTCTGATAACGCTGCTACTGACCGGCACTGACCTGTTGCGTTCTCCTGACTTGGTGTTTTGGATTTGACTCGGTGTTTTGGATTTCCCTCTGTACTGCGTTACTCTCTGGTAACGACTTGTCTCTCTGACTATTCTGCTGCCACCTAGTGGTGGCTTCGCAGCGTTACCACTATTCTGCTTGAAAGCAAGATATTCTATTCACTATTCTATTCACTCTTCTCTGCTGCCATCTAGAGGAGTTTGTGTTCTCTCTTTAAACCTCAGTATCACAGCGTGACATTATAACTGGCCTCACTTTTTATTTTCTCTCTATGGATCCACTTCATACCCTTGCGGATCATATGTCAAGTTTGACCCAAATGATGCAAGATTTGTCAGTGGAACATGGAGCCCTTGCCACTTCCCATAACCAACTCCAGAGGGAACTTACTGAAACTTAAATGTTTTCAGGGTTTCATGACACAATTAGCCTTTAGGCAATCTGACCCCATTGATATTTCTTTACACTCTCCAGAACCTACGGTCAGGCCCCTATATACTTTCTTTAGAGAGAAGGAGAAGTTTCATACATTCAGAGAGAGAGTTATAAGCTACTTTTCTCCCTTAGACCCAGAACTTCAGGAGTTAATTAAACACAGTAGTGACACCCAAGTATTATATAAAGTCTCCTGATATCTATAGGAAAATATTCAAATTATACCGAATTACCAAAAGGTCACCATATGTGCAAACAGTATAGTGAAACCACTAAAAAGGGACTAAAAGAACCATGCTCCAACCACAGCCAGCTTATTCCAAGAGGCCTGCGGACTCAGATCACACCATCGTTGCCAATTTATGATGAAGACTTTATAAAGAAGTGGGAAACTACATGTACTGAGACATCAAAAAAATTAATGGAGTTAATTATACAGTACAACATGAAGACTTTAACTGAAATTGGTAAATCGCTGGATGAGGCCCTTACTAAGGTTAAAGTGAGCCTTACTATTGAACAGTTTGAATCCATTAATCCCCAATTGGAGAAATTGGTAGACCAGTGGGTTAAGGATATACAGGGCAAAGAAACGAGCAAACTACTTAGAGATCAGAGGTATCTTGCCAATGGGAGAATTTATAGATGGCATAAAATTCCAACAAAAGGACATAATCCGTGAGCGCACAATGTCTACATTATCTAATATAACCAACGGTGATATTTCATGTGCCTCCTCTTCAGATACTCTCCCGAAAATAATAGAAACACCAATAAGGTAATTACTGTAATTTAAGCTCTCATAATTTCTCACAAACAGAAATTGACGTGTTAAATAGAGGTTTGATGTTTTGCCCTACAGCTAATTTTGACAAGTTTACTGCTATCAAAGACTTGCATTTATTTGTGAGGAAATTAATTCTTAAACAACATTTTCATAATAAGGATATAACCTGACTATTCCCTACAGAGGCGGAACAGGAGGCACTGAATACCCTTGAAGAACTGGAACGTGAACATAATGAACCTGAGGGAGGTAAGATCCCAAGTTCAATACAAACACGCTCACGTAAATTTCCACCATTATCTTCCTGTCCCACCCTTGATGTTTTTGTACAAACTGTAAGAGAGTTCAACAAAATCCCACGCTACCCAAATATGGAGAATTTGAGCAAAAAAGAAATGAAGAGCCTGGTAAGATTACAGGGGATGCATGACATCTTAATTAAACTTGCCGATAAAAGCGGAAATATTGTGATGTGGCCTAAAGTACTTTATGAGGCAGAGGCATTCAGACAGCTAAAGGTTAATGTATGCTATAAAAAGCTGACTTTTAAGCCATTTGAGAAATTCCGTAATGAATTGTTGGTTATTCTTAAAGAGGCTAGGGATAATGAGGTGATAACCAAAGATTTATTTCTGGCCCTACAAGTTATCGAAGCGGTGATACCAACGTTCTACTTGCTACCCAAAATTCATAAAAATCATACTACACCACCGGGCAGGTCCATCATTTCAGGTTGTGGCAATTTTATGGAGAACATTAATAAATTCATTGACTCCAGATTACAACCGCTGTTGAGGAAGTACCATCACTCATTAAGGATACGAATGACTTCCTAAAAAAAAATGGATGGCTTACATATCGCCAGTGACACTCTTAGTGTCATGTGATGTGGAGTCACTCTATACTAACATACGCCATAATGATGGACTGCAAGCGGTACAATATTTTCTGAGCTCTTCTTCTATACCTGTGAATATGAGTGAATTGACTCTGAAACTTCTACAGTTTTCCTTGTCGCATAATTTTTTTCTTTTTAAGGGGTCCTTCTACCTGCAGCTTCAGGGAACCACCATGGGTGCTTCATTTGCACCGGCATATGCAAATCTGTTCCTGGTGCTGTGGGAGAAGGATCTCCTTTTGTCTGAACTTATGCCAGCGATGGACCGTATCCTTCTGTGGGTACGTTTCATCGATGACATTTTCTTTTTCTAGCAGGGGTCTAAGACATCCCTTGAGTCCTTTATGCTTCAACTCAATCAAAACCCATATAATATACATCTAACATACAAATGTGATCTTAATCAAATTGAGTTTTTACATGTTAGCATAAGGAGGGGCGAAGATAATTTCCTTCAAACTGATCTCTATCGGAAACCGACATCAGTAAACTCATTTTTGCATGTGACATCCTCACATCCCAAAGCCATGATATGCTCTATACCTATAGGCCAATTTTTACCCCTTCAGAGGGTCTGCTCTAATGAAGAGGATTTTGAAAACAGTCAATGGATTTAAAAGGGAGATTTCTTGAGAGGGGATATAGTCGCCGATAAATTAAAAAGGCATATAACCGGGCAAAACATACCACGTGACATCAGGCCCTATACACCATAAAATCATGAAATGCGATACAGCCAATTAGGTATATTACCCACTTCCATAGCCAGACCGAATTAATGCGCCATAATTTGACAAAATCCTGGTCAATCATTTAAAGTGACCCAGTACTGACACAATATATTGGCAAATATCCCAACATCACGTTCAGGCGATCACGCAACCTTGGGGATTCTCTTGTAAAAAGCCACTATGTTAGGGACTCTACGTCTTCTTTTCTAACTAAAGTTAAACCTCAATTGGGCTGCAGACCATGCGGAAATTGTGTAGCCTGCCCTAATATTGTGAGAACCCAATTTTTTTTAAAAAACTAAAGATACTGTGACATTTAAAATCAAACACTCAATTACATGCACTTCCAGAGCAGTAATTTATTACGCTGTGTGCCCCTGCTCCCATATATATATATATATATATATATACAGTGGGGCAAAAAAGTATTTAGTCAGTCAGCAATAGTGCAAGTTCAACCACTTAAAAAGATGAGAGGCGTCTGTAATTTACATCATAGGTAGACCTCAACTATGGGAGACAAACTGAGAAAAAAAAATCCAGAAAATCACATTGTCTGTTTTTTTAACATTTTATTTGCATATTATGGTGGAAAATAAGTATTTGGTCAGAAACAAAATTTCATCTTAATACTTTGTAATATATCCTTTGTTGGCAATGACAGAGGTCAAACGTTTTCTGTAAGTCTTCACAAGGTTGCCACACACTGTTGTTGGTATGTTGGCCCATTCCTCCATGCAGATCTCCTCTAGAGCAGTGATGTTTTTGGCTTTTCGCTTGGCAACACGGACTTTCAACTCCCTCCAAAGGTCTTCTATAGGGTTGAGATCTGGAGACTGGCTAGGCCACTCCAGGACCTTGAAATGCTTCATACGGAGCCACACCTTCGTTGCCCTGGCGGTGTGCTTTGGATCATTGTCATGTTGAAAGACCCAGCCACGTTTCATCTTCAACGCCCTTGCTGATGGAAGGTTTGCACTCAAAATCTCACGATACATGGCCCCATTCATTCTTTCATGTACCCGGATCAGTCGTCCTGGCCCCTTTGCAGAGAAACAGCCCCAAAGCATGATGTTTTCACCACCATGCTTTACAGTAGGTATGGTGTTTGATGGATGCAACTCAGTATTCTTTTTCCTCCAAACACAACAAGTTGTGTTTCTACCAAACAGTTCCAGTTTGGTTTCATCAGACCATAGGACATTCTCCCCAAACTCCTCTGGATCATCCAAATGCTCTCTAGCAAACTTCAGACGGGCCCGGACATGTACTGGCTTAAGCAGTGGGACACGTCTGGCACTGCAGGATCTGAGTCCATGGTGGCGTAGTGTGTTACTTATGGTAGGCCTTGTTACATTGATCCCAGCTCTCTGCAGTTCATTCACTAGGTCCCCCCGCGTGGTTCTGGGATTTTTGCTCACCGTTCTTGTGATCATTCTGACCCCACGGGGTGGGATTTTGCGTGGAGCCCCAGATCGAGGGAGATTATCAGTGGTCTTGTATGTCTTCCATTTTCTAATTATTGCTCCCACTGTTGATTTCTTCACTCCAAGCTGGTTGGCTATTGCAGATTCAATCTTCCCAGCCTGGTGCAGGGCTACAATTTTGTTTCTGGTGTCCTTTGACAGCTCTTTGGTCTTCACCATAGTGGAGTTTGGAGTCAGACTGTTTGAGGGTGTGCACAGGTGTCTTTTTATACTGATAACAAGTTTAAACAGGTGCCATTACTACAGGTAATGAGTGGAGGAAAGAGGAGACTCTTAAAGAAGAAGTTACAGGTCTGTGAGAGCCAGAAATCTTGATTGTTTGTTTCTGACCAAATACTTATTTTCCACCATAATATGCAAATAAAATGTTAAAAAAACAGACAATGTGATTTTCTGGATTTTTTTTCTCAGTTTGTCTCCCATAGTTGAGGTCTACCTATGATGTAAATTACAGACGCCTCTCATCTTTTTAAGTGGTGGAACTTGCACTATTGCTGACTGACTAAATACTTTTTTGCCCCACTGTATATATATATATATATATATATATATATATATATATATATATATATATATATATATATATATATATATATATAAGGATGACGACCCGCCAATTAAAAATCCGCACACGGGAACACGGTTTTGGGGATACAAGCAGCTAGGGATATTGAGGATGTCACATTACTAAAAACTATACCAAAACATTTCAAGATATGCCATAATTGTGATTCCTCTCTTTTACAAGTATTTGGGATAGATAAGATTGAACTTAATGAAAGGGGCGGAAAGATTAGTACACCCCTGGCCCAACTAGAGACCAAATGGATTTGGTCACTGGATACAGTTTCTCCCAATGGCCTAAACGAGAATCTGAGCTTTGCTCCATTTCTGTGACTGTTCTTGTGTTAATAGTTACTCCATCCTTGTATACCATTTTTATGAATATTTATATTTTTATTTTTTACTCTCTTTTTATTACGAAATATGTATATATTGCATTTTACTATTGTTGACTGGAAGATGTTTATTATACTGTAATTATCCTGTACTAATTTTTTATTTTTTATACCATTGTAGGTGATCTTAGACTACTTACCTTTGTGAGTGTCTCTTTGGTGCTGGACTTTATTGGGGGGACCTCGTTTGTATGATCCGGGTATTTCTGTTCGGGGATTTCTTATTCCTTGGTCCGGACCGGACTGTGAGGACTCCGACTTAGATATTGATCCGGTTTGGACACATTGGACTGTTGAAATAATGATTAATTAGTTGTTGAAATCATGTTTATTATGAAACAATTTTTTGCTCCATATCATGTAGTTGTCACTAATTATCTCTTTTTTTATTATGATTATCTTGTATCATTGTTATGAATTAGTGTATTTTATTATTATTATAAGGTGTCTCCTATATATTACACACTCGATTTATTTGTATTCTCATATATATTGTATTATTTATTATTATTTTTCACATTTTATTCTCTAGTTGTCAGTGTCACATACTACATATCCAATTATTGCACATTTCACTACATCCTTTACACATCACCGCCCACTCTGTAATTCCAGCAGTGCGTATAACTGACTGAACACCTCACAAAATCTGATACTGCCCATGTCATACCCCCAGTGGTGCGCGTGCGCCGCTGGCACCTTGTGGTCTGGGCCGGGGCGTCTTTGTGACCTTGGCAACGCCGGGAACACATCCTGTGCGTCCGGTCGCGTGACGCGGCGGCTTCGATTTTCAGGTTGTCCGGGCGGCGCATGCGCCGCATACACTGAGGTTACAGACATCGCACCAACACATAATTGTTCTCATGCATAAACTCATCGGTCATACATCACACACACCCCGACGAAGGAACAGTGTTTCCGAAACGCGCGTCGGGGTGCACGGCATCAAGTATTTGGCGGTCTCAGAACAAACTCCCCCATCTTTATAAGCAAGTGACTCATGATCGCATCTACATATAGCACCTTAATACTGCACTTATCCTCATGCACTTATGCACTTGTATTGATTCTTTTTTACACTTGATCTAGTATGGTGATATGCACATGATATGCACATTTTATTATATAGATTTTCTGATATAAGCACTTGTTTGGCATGTGCAATATATGTTTTTTTATACTGATTGAGTCCTTAGGGGTATAACATATACTGTAATATAGCTTGACCTGCCATACACAAAAACTTGACTGTATAACACACTATTGATATGTGCACATTTCATATTATGTATATACATATTTATACAAAATTTTATTATTGTTTCTTGTACATTTTAATGGCTCTCTATTGTTACTAAATAAAATATATACATTTTAAAAACATTCCCTGTTGTGGTAGTTTTGGTCCTGGCTGTGGTTGGAGCATGGTTCTTCCAGATCTTCAGGAGAAGAGAGTCAATGGGTTAGGATAATTATTTCTTTACTCTGGGAGGGTCCTCAAATTTGGGCTTTCTCTTTACCTCCTACTGCCCCTGAATGTATGTATGTGGATAGGTTCTTTGAAGCTTTAGGACTGATTTTTGATGAACCAGACCGGGTCAGGGTAGCAGAGGACACGATCATGGATCTCTCCCAGGGTAAACTCACTGCTGAATGGTATTGTTCAGAGTTTAGACAGTGGTCCCCTGAGGTGTCCTGGAATAACTCTGCTTTAAGATGCCAGTTCAAGAGAGGACTTTCGGATCATCACAAGGACGCTCTGGCGCTCCATCCGCCACCCAGTTCTTTGGAGGAGGCCATGACTCGGGCCATTCGCATGGATTGGATTGAGGGAGAGAGGAGTTATCAGCGAGAGGTTCCAGTATATCCTCCTAAGTCCGAAGTTATGCCATATACGGAACCTATGGAGGTTGGGGCCACTAACTTCAAGGAGAAGGAGAAGCGGTGTCGCGAGGGGAGATGTTTTTATTGTGGCAATCCGGGACATTGGAAGAAGGACTGCTCCTCTTGCCCACCGACTAACAAGTTGCCGGGAAAACGCTTAAGTCTGGGTGATTGTCGAGGAGGTCACCTAGACTCTCAAGTACCATTTTCCTCATTTCAAAAGATTCTGTTAGAGGTGGAACTTTGTTGTGGAGATGGTTACGCAACCACTTCAGCATTTGTGGAATGTGGGTCATCCATGAAGTTTATTGACTCTAGTCTGGTGTCCAAGAGTAAGCTAGGGACAGTTAGGCTAAAGACTCCCATTCATGTCATTGCCATTGATATGACCCCGCTGGCTCAAAATGTGGTTAAGTTTGTCTCTGAGGAGTTCCTCCTCAAGGTGGGGTCCTTGCACCAGGAATAAATTTCATGTTATGTTCTGGATAACCTTCCAGCGGGACTAGTGTTGGGATTCCCCTGGTTACAGTTGCACAATCCTGATATTGACTGGGAATCTCGTGATATTGTTAAATAGGGTCTTAATTGTTCTAATGGTTGTCTTTCTGCTGTTCTGGTGTCTTCCGTTAATCTGGAGGGTATTCCAGAGTACCTGAAAGATTTTGGAGAAGTGTTTTCCGAAAAAGAGGCTGAAGTCTTGCCAACACATCGCCCCTATGATTGTACTATTAATCTTATTCCGGGTGCTAATTTGCCCAAGGCCCGTTCGCACAATCTTTCTGGCCCGGAACACACCGCTATGAAAGAGTATATCTCAGAAAGATTACGCAAATGTCACATTTACGGTTACATTTTACTCAGATCTTTCTTTTACTACCTATATCCAATCATTCACTTGCTCATGTCACCTGTATCTCAAAAAACATCACTAGAATTCGACCTTTTCTTAACTTTCGTCTGTTCAAAAATTCTTACTGTAGCTCATAATACAAGGAAAATATATCTTTGTACTGTGTTAGCCAGAAAATTGAAAAATATTAAAATCTGAGAGTCCTCAGTGGTTTTTACCATATCTTCAGTTAGCCATTAAAAAGTGACAAATAGAAAGTTTTCGAGACGACTCAGATCTGTTCACCAGGCATAGTAACATAAAATCTGAAGAGGTTATATATATATATATATATATATATATATATATATATATATATATATATATATATATATATATATATATATATATACACACGTGTAATGGAACATGGGAATAGTGCAATAAATAAGAAAAGGGGCAACAATGATACCTCCACCCTGTGCCACTATTTACACAGGTTGACCATCCGCTATTGAATACAATATAAACTTATTATTCTAACACTCTGAGCTTGCCACAATTTTGCACCATCCAAGATCTTCTGCCTCATCTCTGTCTACCACGCTCGCTATGCTCTCTGCACTAGTTCTCCAGTGAATTACTATAAACAATTCGATTAATTATGAGTATCAGTTTTAAAGGGAACTTGTCACCCCGAAAATCGCGGGTGAGGTAAGCCCACTGGCATCAGGGGCTTATCTACAGCATTCTGTAATGCTGTAGATAAGCCCCCGATGTTACCTGAAAGAGGAGGAAAAAGACGTTAGAATATACTCACCCAGGGGCGGTCCCGCTGCTGGTCAGGTCAGATGGGCGTCTCCGGTCCGCTGCGGCGCCTCCTATCTTCATTACAAGACGTCATCTTCTGATCTTCAGCCACGGCTCCAGCGCAGGCGTACTTTGCTCTGCCCTGTTGAGGGCAGAACAAAGTACTGAAGTGCGCAGGCGCCGGGCCTCTGACCTTTCCGGCGCCTGCGCACTGCAGTACTATCCTCTGCCCTCAACAGGGCAGAGCAAAGTACGCCTGCGCCGGAGCCGTGGCTGAAGATCAGAAGATGACGTCTTGTAATGAAGATGGGAGGCGCCGCAGCGGACCGGAGATGCCCATCTGACCTGACCAGCAGCGGGACCGCCACTGGGTGAGTATATTCTAACGTCTTTTTCTCCTCTTTCAGGTAACATCGGGGGCTTATCTACAGCATTACAGAATGCTGTAGATAAGCCCCTGATGCCGGTGGGCTTACCTCACCCGCGATTTTCGGGGTGACAGGTTCCCTTTAATCATGCTCTAAAAACACATTTCTTTAGACTGTCAAATCATCTTACCTGATTTATCCATTTCCTCTTTGTCCTTATTAAATTTTCCTCAGAATCTGGCATTATCGGTTTATACACCCTCCATACACTTTGCAGCACCCTGTGCTGGTGACCAGTTCATGCAGCGTTATTTGAATACCCTGCTGTTTAATTGATGGCTTAACCACACTTTTTACCATTCGCCTTTGGTGGTTTCATCTATTTCCTCATAGACTGTAAGATTGTGAGTAGGGCCCTCACTTCTCTTGGTATGTGTAGAATTATGTGTTACTCTCTCATATCTTTATTGTTTGTACAAGTCCCCTATGAATTGTAAAATACTGTGGAATATGTTGGAGCAATAGAAATTAAAAAAAATGCAATTCTTAGGATAGTCATCAAAAATGATGTAAACATATTTACAGACTCATTATATAGGTTTAGAGAACCTGCGGGTTTGAAAATTCTGTAAAACTAGCTTTACTTCACCACTTATATTATTTTGGGGATACAAGCAGCTAGGGATATTGAGGATGTCACATTACTAAAAACTATACCAAAACATTTCAAGATATACCATAATTGTGATGCCTCTCTTTTAAAAGTATTTGGGATAGATAAGATTGAACTTAATGAAAGGGGCGGAAAGATTAGTACACCCCTGGCCCAACTAGAGACCAAATGGATTTGGTCACTGGATACAGTTTCTCCCAATGGCCTAAACGAGAATCTGAGCTTTGCTCCATTTCTGTGACTGTTCTTGTGTTAATAGTTACTCCATCCTTGTATACCATTTTTATGAATATTTATATTTTTATTTTTTACTCTCTTTTTATTACGAAATATGTATATATTGCATTTTACTATTGTTGACTGGAAGATGTTTATTATACTGTAATTATCCTGTACTAATTTTTTATTTTTTATACCATTGTAGGTGATCTTAGACTACTTACCTTTGTGAGTGTCTCTTTGGTGCTGGACTTTATTGGGGGGACCTCGTTTGTATGATCCGGGTATTTCTGTTCGGGGATTTCTTATTCCTTGGTCCGGACCGGACTGTGAGGACTCCGACTTAGATATTGATCCGGTTTGGACACATTGGACTGTTGAAATAATGATTAATTAGTTGTTGAAATCATGTTTATTATGAAACAATTTTTTGATCTATATCATGTAGTTGTCACTAATTATCTCTCTTTTTGTATTATGATTACCCTGTATCAGTTATGAATTAGTGTATTTTATTATTATAAGGTGTTTCCTATAAATTACACACTCGATTTATTTGTATTCTCATATATATTGTATCATTTATTAATTATTATTATTATTTTTCACATTTTATTCTCTATTTGTCAGTGTCACATACTACATATCCAATTATTGCACATTTCACTACATCCTTTACACATCACCGCCCACTCTGTAATTCCAGCAGTGCGTATAAGTGACTGAACACCTCACAAAATCTGATACTGCTCATGTCATACCCCCAGTGGTGCGCGTGCGCCGCTGGCACCTTGCGGTCTGGGCCGGGGCGTCTTCGCGACCTTGGCAACGCCGGGAACACATCCTGTGCGTCCGGTCGCGTGACGCGGCGGCTTGGATTTCCGGGTTGTCCGAGCGGCGCATGCGCCGCATACACTGAGGTTACAGACATAGACACCAACACATAATCGTGCTCATATATAAACTCATCGGTCATACATCACACACACCCCCTGACGAAGGAACAGTGTTTCCGAAACGCGCGTCGGGGTGCAAGGCATCAAGTATTTGCCGGTCTCAGAACAAACTCCCCCATCTTTATAAGCAAGTGACTCATGATAGCATCTACTGTACATATAGCACCTTAAAACTGCACTTATCCTTATGCACTTTTATTGATTCTTTTTTACACCTGATCTAGTATGGTGATATGCACATGATATGCACATTTTATTATATAGATTTTCTGATATAAGCACTTGTTTGGCAATCTGGTCTTATCAGTTTATACACCCTCCATACACTTAGTAGCACTCTGTGCTGGTGACCAGTTCATGCAGCGTTATTTGAATACCCTGTTTAATTGATGGCTTAACCACACTTTTTACCATTCATCTTTGGTGGTTTCATCTATTTCCTCATAGATTGTAAGATTGTGAGTAGGGCCCTCACTTCTCTTGGTATGTGTAGAATTATGTGTTACTCTCTCATATCTTTATTGTCTGTACAAGTCCCCTATGAATTGTAAAATACTGTGGAATATGTTGGCGCAATAGAAAAAAAAATACAATTCTAATTATAGTCATCAAAAATTATGTAAACATATTTACATACTCACTATATAGGTTTAGAGAACCTGTGGGTTTGTAAATTCTGTAAGCTTTACTTCAGCACTTATTATTAAAGAAGTGAATTTATTCATAGCTATTACCTGGTGATGTGAGGCGCTGGGGAACCTCCACAATTACATCCTTGTACAGATCCTTGTGTCCTTCTAAATACTCCCACTCCTCCATGGAGAAATAGACGGCGACATCCTGACACCTTATAGGAACCTGACATATACAATGATATTGTCATCCCCTGATCCTTTTATAGCATTACTGTATAATGTCCCAGCATTCCCAGCAGTGTCACCTCTCCAGTCAGCAGCTCTATCATCTTGTTGGTGAGTTCTAAGATCTTCTGGTCATTGATATCCTCATGTATCAGGGGTTGAGGTGGAGGCCCCGTATTTGGGCTTAAGGGTCTTCCCCATCCCTCAGACACAGGGGCCTGACAGCGCTCACCAGAGGTCTTCTTCACTACTGTGTAATCCTGGTTATGGAGACACATTAATAAATCTCACTACAGACATTTCCAGAGTCCTCACCTCTCCAGTTCTGTCCATCTGTTATTCCAATAGATAAGAATGATGTAATGTGACGTCATCAGAATCTCTCACCTCCCCAGTAAGCTGGAAGAGGATCTCTAGGGTGAGGTTTAACAGCCTCTTTGCCATCTCTTTCCTGCCACTATCCATCCTTGACTGGTCAATCAGGAAAATTCTCAGAATGTGAAGAAGGGACCTGAATGTGAAGATGATGACGATATAACATCATAAAGATCCCATGTAGCAACAAAAGGTCACAGAGGAACGTCGAGGAGAAGGCGCGAGTGTGTACTTATCAGAAAAAGAACTTACCGTATATACTCGAGTATAAGCCGAGATTTTCAGCCCATTTTTTTAGGCTGAAAGTGCCCCTCTCAGCTTATACTCGAGTCATTGTCCTAGGGGGTCGGCGGGGGAGGGGGAGCGGCAGCTGTCACATCACACTCACCTGCTCCCGGCGCGTCTATGCATGTCCCTGCTTCTCCGGTGCCTGCAGCTCTTCCTATACTCAGCGGTCACGTGGTACCGCTAATTAAAGTAATGAATATGGACGCGACTCCACTCCCATAAGGGTGGAGCCGCATTTTCATTACTTTAATGAGCTGTACCAGTGACTGCTGAACACAGGAACAAGCTGCCGGCCAGGGACAACGGAGAAGCAGGGACTGCATCGGGAGGGTGAGTATAACGGGGGAGAGTGGGCCATGTGATATTCACTTGTCCCCGCTCCGCACGGCGGTGGAACGGGGACTGGTGAATATCGCAAGGGCCAGAGGAAGGGGGGGCATGGGGGGGGGGGCCCTGAGCGACGAGAGGCGAGTGTGTCAGTTTGTTTTTTTCATCGCAGCAGCAACAGCACATGGAGCATAATCTATGGAGCATCTTATGGGGCAGTCAGCCTTTGTGCATATTATATGGGGCATAATCTATGGAGCATCTTATGGGGCCATCAACCCTTGTGCAGCATTATATGGGGCATAATCTATGGAGCATCTTATGGGGCATAGTCTATAGAGCATCTTATGGGGCCATCAACCTTTGTGCAGGATTGTATCTGGCATATGCAGCGCCCCAGAGTACTGGTCATTGCAGTAATGTCGTTCTCCCACCAGGGGGAGCGATGTTACGTCTGATGGCACCAAAGGAGTTCACCCTGCCAGGTATCACAGCCACACACACACTTCACACGCCGGCCACCAGGTTCTATCTATTAGGCCACTCCTCACACTTGGGTAAAACTGGGGGTTTGGTTAGGAAGTGAGACAGAAGCTGACTGGAGGGAGAAGGAGATATTCAGGAGGAGAGGAGAGTAACAGACTGGGCTCGGCCCAGGAAGGGAAAGAAGGACACGTTGCTGCGCCTGCAACCCAGGGATGCTGCTACCATTAGGCGATTTGAGCCCTTTGGTTCAGGCGGCCGAAGAGAGAGGGCGGCAGACTCTATAGTAACTGGATTTGCGCTGCTAGGTTTTTTGTTGTTGTTTTTTTATAAAACTCCGGGGTCAAGTGCCCGCCCCCCCTCCTCCCTCCCTCCTTCCCGCCCCCCTCCTCCCTCCCTCCTTCCCGCCCCCCTCCCTGAAGACGTAATACTCACCTTCCTCCAGCGGTGGCTGAAACTGCATCTCAGCGCCGGCAGCGCGTCCTGTCTTCAGCGGTCACATGGTACCGCTCATTTAAGGTCATGAATATGCACATATTCATGACCTTAATGAGCGCTATCATGTGACCGCTGAAGACAGGAAGGAAGACGCTGCAGAAGAGATGCCAGGAAGTTCTGTTCTGCGCCGCGCGGTGAGAGGTGAGTATGACAGGGAAAAAGGATGGGGAGCCATGCACGCAGGGTGGGCGGATAGGGGAGGCATGCACGCAGGGGAGAAGGATGGGGAGCCAAGCACACAGGGGAGAAGGATAGTGGAGCCGTGACCGCAGGGGAGAAGGATGGGGAAGCCATGCACGCAGGGGAGAAGGATGGGGGAGCCGTGAACGCAGGGGAGAAGGATGGGGGAGCCGTGAACGCAGGGGAGAAGGATGGGGGAGCCGTGAACGCAGGGGAGAAGGATAGGGGAGCCGTGAACGCAGGGGAGAAGGATGGGGGAGCCATGCACGCAGGGGAGAAGGATGGGGGAGCCGTGAACGCAGGGGAGAAGGATGGGGGAGCCGTGAACGC
>NC_091283.1:373654073-373666573 GCF_032444005.1 Ranitomeya imitator
CTCCTCCTGTATATACACTACACAGTACCACGTCTCCTGTCCTGTATATATACACTGCACAGTACCACTCCTCCTGTATATATACATTGCACAGTACCACTCTTCCTGTCCTGTATATATACACTGCAGAGTACCACATCTCCTGTCCTGTATATATACACTGCACAGTACAACTCCTCCTATATATATACATTGCACAGTACCACTCTTGCTGTCCTGTATATATACACTGCACAGTACCACTCCTCCTGTCCTGTATATATACACTGCACAGTACCACTTCTCCTGTGCTGTATATATACACTGCACAGTACCACTCCTCCTGTGCTGTATATATACACTGCACAGTACCACTTCTCCTGTGCTGTATATATACACTACACAGTACCACTCCTCCTGTATATATACATTGCACAGTACCACTCTTCCTGTCCTGTATATATACACTGCACAGTACCACGTCTCCTGTCCTGTATATATACACTGCACAGTACCACTCCTCCTGTCCTGTATATATACACTGCACAGTACCACTCCTCCTGTATATATACACTGCACAGTACCACTCCTCCTGTTCTGTGTATATATACACTACACAGTACCACTCCTCCTGTTCTGTGTATATACACTGCACAGTACCATTCCTCCTGTATATATACACTGCACAGTACCACTCCTCCTGTATATATACACTGCACAGTACCACTCCTCCTGTCCTGTATATACACTTCACAGTACCACTCCTCAGGTCCTGTATATATACACTGCACAGTACCACTCCTCCTGTATATATACACTGCACAGTACCACTCATCCTGTATATATACACTGCACAGTACCACTCCTCCTGTTCTGTGTATATACACTGCACAGTACCACTCCTCCTGTATATATACACTGCACAGTACCACTCCTCCTGTATATATACACTGCACAGTACCACTCCTCCTGTCCTGTATATACACTTCACAGTACCATTCCTCAGGTCCTGTATATATACACTGCACAGTACCACTCCTCCTGTATATATACACTGCACAGTATCACTCCTCCTGTTCTGTGTATATACACTGCACAGTACCACTCCTCCTGTTCTGTGTATATACACTGCACAGTACCACTCCTCCTGTATATATACACTGCACAGTACCACTCCTCCTATATATATGCACTGCACAGTACCACTCCTCCTGTCCTGTATATATACACTGCACAGTACCACTCCTCCTGTTCTGTGTATATACACTGCACAGTACCACTCCTCCTGTATATATACACTGCACAGTACCACTCCTCCTGTCCAGTATATATACACTGCACAGTACCACTCCTCCTGTATATATACATTGCACAGTACCACTCTTCCTGTCCTGTATATATACACTGCACAGTACCACGTCTCCTCTCCTGTATATATACACTGCACAGTACCACTCCTCCTGTCCTGTATATATACACTGCACAGTACCACTCCTCCTGTATATATACACTGCACAGTACCACTCCTCCTGTATATATACATTGCACAGTACCACTCTTCCTGTCCTGTATATATACACTGCACAGTACCACGTCTCCTGTCCTGTATATATACACTGCACAGTACCACTCCTCCTGTATATATACATTGCACAGTACCACTCTTCCTGTCCTGTATATATACACTGCACAGTACCACATCTCCTGTCCTGTATATATACACTGCACAGTACCACTCCTCCTATATATATACATTGCACAGTACCACTCTTCCTGTCCTGTATATATACACTGCACAGTACCACTCCTCCTGTCCTGTATATATACACTGCACAGTACCACTCCTCCTGTCCTGTATATATACACTGCACAGTACCACTCCTCCTGTCCTGTATATATACATTGCACAGTACCACTCCTCATGGTCTGTATATATACACTGCACAGTACCACTCTTGCTGTCCTGTATATATACACTGCACAGTACCACTCCTCCTGTCCTGCATATATACACTGCACAGTACCACTTCTCCTGTGCTGTATATATACACTGCACAGTACCACTCCTCCTGTCCTGTATATATACACTGCACAGTACCACTTCTCCTGTCCTGTATATATACACTGCACAGTACCACTCCTCCTGTCCTGTATATATACACTGCACAGTACTTCTTCTCCTGTACTGTATATATACACTGCACAGTACCACTCTTCCTGTCCTGTATATATACACTGCACAGTACCGCTCCTCCTGTCCTGTATATATACACTGCAGAGTACCACTCCTCCTGTCCTGTATATATACACTGCACAGTACCACTCCTCCTGTGCTGTATATATACACTGCACAGTACCACTCCTCCTGTCCTGTAGACATACACTGCACAGTACCACTCCTCCTCTATATATACACTGCACAGTACCACTCCTCCTGTCTTGTATATGTACACTGCAGAGTACCACTCCTCCTATATATATACATTGTACAGTACCACTCTCCCTGTCCTGTATATATACACTGCACAGTACCACGTCTCCTGTCCTGTATATATACACTGCACAGTACCACTCCTCCTGTCCTGTATATATACACTGCAGAGTACCACTCCTCCTGTATATATACATTGCACAGTACCACTCTTCCTGTCCTGTATATATACACTGCACAGTACCACGTCTCCTGTCCTGTATATATACACTGCACAGTACCACTCCTCCTGTCCTGTATATATACACTGCAGAGTACCACTCCTCCTGTATATATACATTGCACAGTACCACTCTTCCTGTCCTGTATATATACACTGCACAGTACCACGTCTCCTGTCCTGTATATATACACTGCACAGTACCACTCCTCCTGTCCTGTATATATACACTGCACAGTACCACTCCTCCTGTATATATACATTGCACAGGACCACGCCTCCTGTCCTGTATATATACACTGCACAGTACCACTCCTCCTGTCCTGTATATATACACTGCAGAGTACCACTCCTCCTGTATATATACATTGCACAGTACCACTCTTCCTGTCCTGTATATATACACTGCACAGTACCACGACTCCTGTCCTGTATATATACACTGCACAGTACCACTCCTCCTGTCCTGTATATATACACTGCACAGTACCACTCCTCCTGTATATATACACTGCACAGTACCACTCCTCCTGTCCTGTATATATACACTGCACAGTACCACCACTCCTCCTGTATATATACATTGCACAGTACCACTCTTCCTGTCCTGTATATATACACTGCACAGTACCACGTCTCCTGTCCTGTATATATACACTGCACAGTACCACGTCTCCTGTCCTGTATATATACACTGCACAGTACCACTCCTCCTGTCCTGTATATATGCACTGCACAGTACCACTCCTCCTGTCCTGTATATATGCACTGCACAGTACCACTCCTCCTGTCCTGTATATATGCACTGCACAGTACCACTCCTCATGGTCTGTATATATACACTGCACAGTACCACTCCTCCTGTCCTGTATATATACACTGCACAGTACCACTTCTCCTGTGCTGTATATATACACTGCACAGTACCACTCCTCCTGTCCAGTATATATACACTGCACAGTACCACTTCTCCTGTGCTGTACATATACACTGCACAGTACCACTCCTCCTGTCCTGTATATATACGCTGCACAGTACCACTTCTCCTGTCCTGTATATATACACTGCACAGTACCACTCCTCCTGTCCTGTATATATACACTGCACAGTACCACTCCTCCTGTCCTGTATATATACACTGCACAGTACCACTCTTCCTGTCCTGTATATATACACTGCACAGTACCACTCCTCCTTTATATATACACTGCACAGTACCACTTCTCCTGTCCTGTATATATACACTGCACAGTACCACTCCTCCTGTCCTGTATATATACACTGCACAGTACCACTCCTCCTGTCCTGTATATATACACTGCACAGTACAGTACCACTCCTCCTGTCCTGTATATATACACTGCACAGTACAGTACCACTCCTCCTGTCCTGTATATATACACTGCACAGTACCACTCCTCCTGTCCTGTATATATACACTGCACAGTACCACTCCTCCTGTCCTGTATATATACACTGCACAGTACCACTCCTCCTGTATATATACACTGCACAGTACCACTCCTCCTGTATATATACACTGCACAGTACCACTCCTCCTGTCTTGTATATGTACACTGCAGAGTACCACTCCTCCTATATATATACATTGCACAGTACCACTCTTCCTGTCCTGTATATATACACTGCACAGTACCACGTCTCCTGTCCTGTATATATACACTACACAGTACCACTCCTCCTGTCCTGTATATATACACTGCAGAGTACCACTCCTCCTGTATATATACATTGCACAGTACCACTCCTCCTGTCCTGTATATATACACTGCACAGTACCACTCTTCCTGTCCTGTATATATACACTGCACAGTACCACTCCTCCTGTATATATACACTGCACAGTACCACTCCTCCTGTATATATACACTGCACAGTACCACTCCTCCTGTATATATACACTGCACAGTACCACTCCTCCTGTCTTGTATATGTACACTGCAGAGTACCACTCCTCCTATATATATACATTGCACAGTACCACTCTTCCTGTCCTGTATATATACACTGCACAGTACCACGTCTCCTGTCCTGTATATATACACTACACAGTACCACTCCTCCTGTCCTGTATATATACACTGCAGAGTACCACTCCTCCTGTATATATACATTGCACAGTACCACTCCTCCTGTCCTGTATATATACACTGCACAGTACCACTCTTCCTGTCCTGTATATATACACTGCACAGTACCACTCCTCCTGTATATATACACTGCACAGTACCACTCCTCCTGTATATATACACTGCACAGTACCACTCCTCCTGTATATATACACTGCACAGTACCACTCCTCCTGTATATATACACTGCACAGTACCACTCCTCCTGTATATATACATTGCACAGTACCACTCTTCCTGTCCAGTATATATACACTGCACAGTACCACGTCTCCTGTCCTGTATATATACACTGCACAGTACCACTCCTCCTGTCCTGTATATATACACTGCACAGTACCACTCCTCCTGTATATATACATTGCACAGTACCACTCTTCCTGTCCTGTATATATACACTGCACAGTACCACGTCTGTTGTCCTGTATATACACACTGCACAGTACGACTCCTCCTGTCCTGTATATATACACTGCACAGTACCACTCCTCCTGTCCTGTATATATACACTGCAGAGTACCACTCCTCCTGTATATATACATTGCACAGTACCACTCTTCCTGTCCTGTATATATACACTGCACAGTACCACGTCTCCTGTCCTGTATATATACACTGCACAGTACCACTCCTCCTGTCCTGTATATATACACTGCACAGTACCACTCCTCCTGTTCTGTGTATATACACTGCACAGTACCACTCCCCCTGTATATATACACTGCACAGCACCACTCCTCCTGTATATATACACTGCACAGTACCACTCCTCCTGTCCTGTATATACACTTCACAGTACCACTCCTCAGGTCCTGTATATATACACTGCACAGTACCACTCCTCCTGTCCTGTATATACACTTCACAGTACCACTCCTCAGGTCCTGTATATATACACTGCACAGTACCACTCCTCCTGTTCTGTGTATATACACTGCACAGTACCACTCGTCCTGTATATATACACTGCACAGTACCACTCCTCCTATATACAGTGGGGCAAAAAAGTATTTAGGCAGTCAGCAATAGTGCAAGTTCCACCACTTAAAAAGATGAGAGGCGTCTGTAATTTACATCATAGGTAGACCTCAACTATGGGAGACAAACTGAGAAAAAAAAATGCAGAAAATCACATTGTCTGTTTTTTTAACATTTTATTTGCATATTATAGTGGAAAATAAGTATTTGGTCAGAAACAAACAATCAAGATTTCTGGCTCTCACAGACCTGTAACTTCTTCTTTAAGAGTCTCCTCTTTCCTCCACTCATTACCTGTAGTAATGGCACCTGTTTAAACTTGTTATCAGTATAAAAAGACACCTGTGCACACCCTCAAACAGTCTGACTCCAAATTCCACTATGGTGAAGACCAAAGAGCTGTCAAAGGACGCCAGAAACAAAATTGTAGCCCTGCACCAGGCTGGGAAGACTGAATCTGCAATAGCCAACCAGCTTGGAGTGAAGAAATCAATAGTGGGAGCAATAATTAGAAAATGGAAGACATACAAGACCACTGATAATCTCCCTCGATCTGGGGCTCCACACAAAATCCCACCCCGTGGGGTCAGAATGATCACAAGAACGGTGAGCAAAAATCCCAGAACCACGCGGGGGGACCTAGTGAATGAACTGCAGAGAGCTGGGACCAATGTAACAAGGCCTACCATAAGTAACACACTACGCCACCATGGACTCAGATCCTGCAGTGCCAGACGTGGCCCACTGCTTAAGCCAGTACATGTCCGGGCCCATCTGAAGTTTGCTCGAGAGCATTTGGATGATCCAGAGGAGTTTTGGGAGAATGTCCTATGGTCTGATGAAACCAAACTGGAACTGTTTGGTAGAAACACAACTTGTCGTGTTTGGAGGAAAAAGAATACTGAGTTGCATCCATCAAACACCATACCTACTGTAAAGCATGGTGGTGGAAACATCATGCTTTGGGGCTGTTTCTCTGCAAAGGGGCCAGGACGACTGATCCGGGTACATGAAAGAATGAATGGGGCCATGTATCGTGAGATTTTGAGTGCAAACCTCCTTCCATCAGCAAGGGCATTGAAGATGAAACGTGGCTGGGTCTTTCAACATGACAATGATCCAAAGCACACCGCCAGGGCAACGAAGGAGTGGCTTCGTAAGAAGCATTTCAAGGTCCTGGAGTGGCCTAGCCAGTCTCCAGATCTCAACCCTATAGAAAACCTTTGGAGGGAGTTGAAAGTCCGTGTTGCCAAGCGAAAAGCCAAAAACATCACTGCTCTAGAGGAGATCTGCATGGAGGAATGGGCCAACATACCAACAACAGTGTGTGGCAACCTTGTGAAGACTTACAGAAAACGTTTGACCTCTGTCATTGCCAACAAAGGATATATTACAAAGTATTGAGATGAAATTTTGTTTCTGACCAAATACTTATTTTCCACCATAATATGCAAATAAAGTGTTAAAAAAACAGACAATGTGATTTTCTGGATTTTTTTTTCTCAGTTTGTCTCCCATAGTTGAGGTCTACCTATGATGTAAATTACAGACGCCTCTCATCTTTTTAAGTGGTGGAACTTGCACTATTGCTGACTGACTAAATACTTTTTTGCCCCACTGTATATGCACTGCACAGTACCACTCCTCCTGTCCTGTATATATACACTGCACAGTACCACTCCTCCTGTCCTGTGTATATACACTGCACAGTACCACTCCTCCTGTATATATACACTGCACAGTACCACTCCTCCTGTCCAGTATATATACACTGCACAGTACCACTCCTCCTGTGTATATACATTGCACAGTACCACTCCTCCTGTCCTGTATATATACACTGCACAGTACCACTCCTCCTGTATATATACATTGCACAGTACCACTCTTCCTGTCCTGTATATATACACTTCACAGTACCACGTCTCCTGTCCTGTATATATACACTGCACAGTACCACTCTTCCTGTCCTGTATATATACACTGCACAGTACCACTCCTCCTGTATATATACACTGCACAGTACCACTCCTCCTGTATATATACACTGCACAGTACCACTCCTCCTGTATATATACATTGCACAGTACCACTCTTCCTGTCCTGTATATATACACTGCACAGTACCACCCCTCCTGTTCTGTGTATATACACTGCACAATACCACTCCCCCTGTATATATACACTGCACAGTACCACTCCTCCTGTCCTGTATATATACACTGCACAGTACCACTCCTCCTGTCCTGTATATATACACTGCACAGTACCACTCCTCCTGTCCTGTATATATACACTGCACAGTACCACCCCTCCTGTTCTGTGTATATACACTGCACAATACCACTCCCCCTGTATATATACACTGCACAGTACCACTCCTCCTGTATATATACACTGCACAGTACCACTCCTCCTGTCCTGTATATACACTTCACAGTACCACTCCTCAGGTCCTGTATATATACACTGCACAGTACCACTCCTCCTGTCCTGTATATACACTTCACAGTACCACTCCTCAGGTCCTGTATATATACATTGCACAGTACCACTCCTCCTGTCCTGTATATATACACTGCACAGTACCACTCCTCCTGTTCTGTGTATATACACTGCACAGTACCACTCCTCCTGTATATATACACTGCACAGTACCACTCCTCCTATATATATGCACTGCACAGTACCACTCCTCCTGTCCTGTATATATACACTGCACAGTACCATTCCTCCTATATATATGCACTGCACAGTACCACTCCTCCTGTCCTGTATATATACACTGCACAGTACCACTCCTCCTGTCCAGTATATATACACTGCACAGTACCACTCCTCCTGTGTATATACATTGCACAGTACCACTCCTCCTGTCCTGTATATATACACTGCACAGTACCACTCCTCCTGTATATATACATTGCACAGTACCACTCTTCCTGTCCTGTATATATACACTGCACAGTACCACGTCTCCTGTCCTGTATATATACACTGCACAGTACCACTCTTCCTGTCCTGTATATATACACTGCACAGTACCACTCCTCCTGTATATATACACTGCACAGTACCTCTCCTCCTGTATATATACACTGCACAGTACCACTCCTCCTGTATATATACATTGCACAGTACCACTCTTCCTGTCCTGTATATATACACTGCACAGTACCACTCCTCCTGTCCTGTATATATATACTGCACAGTACCACTCCTCCTGTCCTGTATATATACACTGCACAGTACCACTTCTCCTGTCCTGTATATATGCACTGCACAGTGCCACTCCTCCTGTCCTGTATATATACATTGCACAGTACCACGTCTCCTGTCCTGTATATATACACTGCACAGTACCACTTCTCCTGTCCTGTATATATACACTGCACAGTACCACTCCTCCTGTCCTGTATATATACATTGCACAGTACCACTCCTCCTATCCTGTATATATACACTGCACAGTACCACTTCTCCTGTCCTGTATATATACACTGCACAGTACCACTCCTCCTGTCCTGTATATATACACTGCACAGTACCACTCCTCCTGTCCTGTATATATACACTACACAGTACCACTCCTCCTGTCCTGTATATATACACTGCACAGTACCACTCCTCCTGTATATATACACTGCACAGTACCACTCCTCCTGTATATATACACTGCACAGTACCACTCCTCCTGTATATATACATTGCACAGTACCACTTCTCCTGTCTTGTATATATACACTGCACAGTACCACTCCTCCTGTCCTGTATATATACATTGCACAGTACCACTCCTCCTATCCTGTATATATACACTGCACAGTACCACTTCTCCTGTCCTGTATATATACACTGCACAGTACCACTCCTCCTGTCCTGTATATATACACTGCACAGTACCACTCCTCCTGTCCTGTATATATACACTACACAGTACCACTTCTCCTGTCCTGTATATATACACTGCACAGTACCACTCCTCCTGTCCTGTATATATACACTGCACAGTACCACTCTTCCTGTCCTGTATATATACACTGCACAGTACCACGTCTCCTGTCCTGTATATATACACTGCACAGTACCACTCCTCCTGTCCTGTATATATACATTGCACAGTACCACGTCTCCTGTCCTGTATATATACACTGCACAGTACCACTTCTCCTGTCCTGTATATATACACTGCACAGTACCACTCCTCCTGTCCTGTATATATACACTGCACAGTACCACTCCTCCTGTCCTGTATATATACACTGCACAGTACCACTCCTCCTGTCCTGTATATATACACTGCACAGTACCACTCCTCCTGTCCTGTATATATACACTGCACAGTACCACTCCTCCTATATATATGCACTGCACAGTACCACTCCTCCTGTCCTGTATATATACACTGCACAGTACCACTCCTCCTGTCCTGTATATATACACTGCACAGTACCACTCCTCCTGTATATATACATTGCACAGTACCACTCCTCCTGTCCTGTATATATACACTGCACTGTACCACTCCTCCTGTCCTGTATATATACACTGCACAGTACCACTCCTCCTGTCCTGTATATATACACTGCACAGTACCACTCCTCCTGTATATATACACTGCACAGTACCACTCCTCCTGTATATATACACTGCACAGTACCACTCCTCCTGTATATATACATACATTGCACAGTACCACTCTTCCTGTCCTGTATATATACACTGCACAGTACCACGTCTCCGGTCCTGTATATATACACTGCACAGTACCACTCCTCCTGTCCTGTATATATACATTGCACAGTACCACGTCTCCTGTCCTGTATATATACACTGCACAGTACCACTTCTCCTGTCCTGTATATATACACTGCACAGTACCACTTCTCCTGTCCTGTATATATACACTGCACAGTACCACTCCTCCTGTCCTGTATATATACATTGCACAGTACCACTCCTCCTATCCTGTATATATACACTACACAGTACCACTTCTCCTGTCCTGTATATATACACTGCACAGTACCACTCCTCCTGTCCTGTATATATACACTGCACAGTACCACTCCTCCTGTCCTGTATATATACACTGCACAGTACCACTCCTCCTGTATATATACACTGCACAGTACCACTCCTCCTGTCCTGTATATATACACTGCACAGTACCACTCCTCCTGTATATATACACTGCACAGTACCACTCCTCCTGTATATATACACTGCACAGTACCACTCCTCCTGTATATATACATTGCACAGTACCACTCTTCCTGTCCTGTATATATACACTGCACAGTACCACTTCTCCTGTCCTGTATATATATACACTGCACAGTACCACTCCTCCTGTCCTGTATATATACACTGCACAGTACCACTCCTCCTGTCCTGTATATATACACTGCACAGTACCACTCCTCCTGTCCTGTATATATACACTGCACAGTACCACTCCTCCTGTCCTGTATATATACACTGCACAGTACCACTCCTCCTATATATATGCACTGCACAGTACCACTCCTCCTGTCCTGTATATATACACTGCACAGTACCACTCCTCCTGTCCTGTATATATACACTGCACAGTACCACTCCTCCTGTCCTCTCTGGCTCCAATACTTCAGAGACCTCTATAAAGACATTCCAAAGGAAGGACTAAGCCAAGAACAGGAAAACATAATGGCGAAACTAAAAGCAATGGAGGAAAAAATCAAAAACTTCCAAAACCCGGTGGATACACCTATAACACTACAGGAAGTAACCGAGAGACTCTCCTCCATAAGAAGTAGAAAAGCCGGTGGCCTAGATGGAATCCTACCAGAAATGCTGAAGTACAGCCCACCAGAAATACAGGCTGCAATGGTTAAACTCTTCAATATTGTACTGAGTGCCGGCTACTTCCCTCGTACCTGGAACCAAGGCCTCATCACACCCATCCACAAGAGTGGGGACAGGTATGACCCAGCCAACTACAGAGGCATATGCGTCAGCAGCAACCTGGGAAAACTGTTCAACAGTATCCTGAACAAGAGGATCCTCACCTTCCTCACCGAGCACAACGTCCTCAACAAGAGCCAAGCAGGGTTCATGCCGAACCACCGCACCACTGACCACATCTATACTCTGCACAGCCTCATTCAGAGACACATCTACAATACAAAGAATGGGAAGATATACGCCTGCTTTGTGGACTTTAAAAAGGCCTTTGATTCAGTGTGGCACCCGGGCTTATTCCTGAAACTGCTGGAGAGTGGAATAGGAGGAAAGACCTACGATGTCATCAAAAGCTCCTACACCGAGAGCAGCTGCAGCGTGAGTGTGAGCGGCAAAAGAACGGCTTTTTTCCAGCAGAGCCGCGGAGTAAGACAAGGCTGCAGCCTAAGCCCAACGCTCTTCAACATCTACATCAACGAGCTGGCTACCGCCCTGGAATCCTCCTCAGCACCAGGACTCACCCTCCACGACGCTCAGGTGAAATTCCTGCTGTATGCAGATGACCTGCTGCTGCTGTCACCAACCGAGAAAGGCCTCCAGGACAACCTGAAAATCCTAGAGAAATTCAGCTCCACCTGGGCCCTACCGGTCAACCTAAAGAAAACCAACACCATGGTGCTCCAGAGGAGAAAGAGAAGATCAGACCAACACCCATCATTTATCCTCAACAACTGCGACCTCACAGGAACGGACAAATATACCTACCTGGGCCTAGAGATTCACCGGTCAGGGAACTTCA